>NC_056749.1:737519846-737544846 GCF_019279795.1 Protopterus annectens
TATACTGTGCCTCTGTCTAACAGTGACACAGAAGTGATACCCGGGGTAAACCTACGATCTCCCATCCACTCATCAAGATTCCTCTTGAAGAGAGTCAATGAGGGACTCTGCCTAACCTGGACTGGGATTTTATTCCAGAGTGAAGGGAGCCTCTGGGTTATGAATCTGTCCCTCCAGCATGTCCTATTTATTTCAGTGCTGAGGTTCAAGTCTCTTGAGCGCATAGCTCGATGGGATTTGGATTTTCTGAGGTGCAGCATGTCCATTAATTCGGGGTGGACATGGCTTTATACGTCAGGCACAGATCGCCTCTGAGCAGGCGGTATGCCACTGAGTAGAGCTGGAGTTTCTTTAACCGGGCAGCATATGGCATCTGTTTGAGCCCTTTGATCCTCTTGGTGAGGTACTTTTGGGGTCTTTCCAGTTGCTGCAGGTGTCTGGTAAGGTACATCCCAAAAGGGGCATTGTACTCCATTATGGGCCTGATGAGGGATGAGTAAAGAGGCACGATGACCTCCCCTGATCTAGATGTGAACCCTTCATGATTAGGTGGGCTATATAAAATATTTTTCTAACCACTTTGGCCACGTGGTTGTCAAATGAGAGATTGCTATCAACTTGGGTCCCCAGGTCCCTAATTACTTCTTCTGTACTTAATGGATTACCACCTATGTGGTAATTTGTGGGCACTTTGTTTTTGCCAAAGAAGATGACTATACACTTTTTGGCGTTTAGCTTGAGGCCATGGCTCTGGTACCAGTTGTCTGTTTCTATGAGGCCCTTTTGGAGGATGCTTGTTTCGGCTGGAGAGTTGATTATGGCACCCAGTTTGCAGTCATCTGCGAACTTGGTCAGCCACAGTCCTTCCATGTTGGCCTGTACCTCCGAGAAATATATACCGAACAAGAGAGGTCCCAGGACTGAGCCTTGTGGGACGCCACTTGTAACTGGTTTGGAGTCTGACATGGCTCCAGCAATTCTAACCATGTGGGTTCTGTCCTTGAGCCAGTTTGCAACCCATCTAGTGACATAGGGGTTTATATTTAAGCTGGTGAGCTTATCTATAATGCCCGAGTGGGATATTGTATCGAAGGCTTTTGCGAGGTCCAGGTAGGCTGTGTGGACCACCTTCCCCTCGTCAATGGCCTTGGTGACTGTTTCAAAGAAATCAACCAGGTTTAAGAGGCAGGATCTGCCCTTAACAAACCCGAACTGGGTAGGATCCAGTGTCTGTAGGTCCCCAATATCTTTATTTATGAGGTCCATGATGATCCTTTTCATAGCTTTGCAGACCAAGCTAGTCAGGCTTATGGGGCGATAGTTTCCAGGATCCGTTGAGGCACCACCTTTGTGGAGAGGGACCACTGTTGCTGTACGCCACTCTTTGGGTACATATCCTGTAGTAAGGCTGAGATTGAACAGTAGTTTTATGTTTGGGTTTAGCTCTTCTTGGAGTTCATGTAGGACTCAGCCCGGGACACCATCTGGTCCCATTGATGCTGTGTTTTTTGCATTGGAGAGGGCAGCTCTTACCTGAGCATCTGGGATGTTGGGGGGCAGCACTCTGCTGCGATAGATATTTGCCCTTTTGGTGGGGAGAGGGGGGAGAAGTTTGCGCTGAACCTGTCAGCTAGGATGTTGGCAATGTCTGTGGGTTCGGTGTATTTTTTGTAATTTTGGACTAATTCTGAGCATATCTGGGAATTCCCACCCAGGTTCCTAACATAACTAAAGAAAGCCTTGTGATTATCCTTAGTGTCCTGTGCAATTTTTCTCTCGAAGCTGGCCTTAGACGATTTTATGAGTGCCCGTAGTTTTTTGCTAATACTGATCAGAGATGCCTTCGCTTTTTGGAATTTTGCTCTATCATGTAGTAGCTTCCTCCTTCTATTGTATACTTTGTTTATGGCTGGGGTCCACCAGACAGGACGTCTGCCTTTGGAGGATTGGGTCTTGGTTTTATTTGGGATTGCATGATCCATGCATTCATGAAGGTGTTCATAGAATACGTTTATAAAGGATTCTGCGGTCTGGGCTGTATTTTCCACAGGCCCGGGGGCTTTGAAGGATTCCACCTCAGTTTTGAGGAGTGTGAAATTTGCTTTAGAGAAGTTTTTCACTGTGGTTTTCAGGGCAGGGGGTGGAGTCGGGATGTGAATATCCAGTGAGATTAGTTTATGGTCTGATCTTACCAGTGAGGGTTACACTTCTGGTCTGGAGGATAGAGTCCCCATGTTGGTGATTATCAGGTCCAGTATGTTTTCCCCTATTGTGGGAGTGGTAACAAGTTGTTCCATAGCATTTGAGTGTATAAATTCTAGGAACCTTTGGGCTAGGGTGTTGGAGCTAGAGTAATGCTCCCATCTATGTTTGGGTAGTTGAAGTCGCCCAATATAATGGTGTTTGGAGAGACCTTCATATTTTCCAGTGTTCTCAGGAAGGCCGAGTGGGGCTCCTGGGTTCGGGAGGGTGGTCTGTAGCAGACTATAAACTGGAAGGCAGTTTTACCCACTGTTCGTTGCACATGGATAGTCTCTGATGCTTCGTGCTGTGCCACCAACCTGGAGGTGTGGGTATCTTTGACGAATATCGATACTCCCCCTCCTTTTGTGGTTCGGTCCAAGTTTTGGGGCCGAAAAGCATGGTATGAAGTATAACCTGGTAGTGCTGGGGTGCTCTCGGGAGCCTTGAACCAGGTTTCTGTTACGGTACAGATATCAATGTTCTCCATGCTAAGGAGAGTTTTGAGTGCGTGCATCTTGAGGTTTAGATTTCTGGCGTTGAGTAGCATTACTATTAGTTTCTTATCCCTTGTGATACCTATGGAGGTGGGTTTGTCTTTTGAGTCTTGCCTAAAAAAGGCACTGTGGGGGTAGCAAGAGCCTTTGCCAATATCCGAAAGCCCAGGGGTGACAGGTGCAAGCCGTCCCTAGTGAAGCATCGTGGCTTGTTGAGCATGTCATCCCAGGCTGACAGGCATTGGATCCCCTTTGAATGACACCAATACTTAAGCCAATTGTTGAAATTGATCATCTTGTCTTCATATTGTGGCATCATTCTTGGTGAGGGTAAGATGCTACTCAAGGTCAGGGCCATACCGGCCTGGGCTACATGCTCAGAGAGCTCCTCTATGTCTCTTTTCATGTAGTCCAGGGAGGTACATCTTAGGTCATTCACACCAGCATGGACAATGACTGAGTCATATTTTTACTTGCCTTGGAGTGACCTGAGTGCTTGTGTTATGTGGCGGATCCTAGCGCCCGACAGGCAGCTCACCATGACTTTCTCCTTGTTCAGCCTGGTGAGCGGGACATCAGTGTGCCTGATGATAGAGTCACCTATTACAAGTGTATCAGGTGTGTTGTTTAGCCTTAAGGGCTGTGACTGTTCGGCACACTGGCTTTGTGAGCTATGTGTTGCACGTGTTTTATTTTGGGGTAGCAGTTGCTTGGGTGTCTGCTTTGGAGGTCTCTGCTGCTTAGGCAGATTTTTATTTAGAGCCTCTGAGTATGTTTTTGTGTGTTTATGTGTTTAGTTTGCTGTTGTGGTAGGTCTATGTGAGACTGGAATTGTAGTGAGTGTGGTTTCCTTCTCCTCCTGACTGGTTTCGCCAGTACTGAGTTGAGAGAGCTTAGCCTCCAGTATGGCTATATGGTTGCATCTCTCACATGTGTTGGAATTTGTTGGGAGGAGGAGAGGGTTGTCTGTGTACATGAGGCAGTTGTAACATTGCCTCAATATTCCCAGATTCACCAGCTGGACCGGAGAGGAGATTGACAACTGACCTTTGGACATGCTAGAATAGTATTGGGAATTCTTTTATAATTGAAAAAAAGGGCCAATGGGGAACGAGGTACTCAAGGGGAGTTTGTGAGGGTGTAGTGCTTTTAATATTTTAGTGCTGACTTATATAATTGCTTTAGTGAGCAAGTGCCAGGTAACTTAAATGCAATGTGTTACAGGTAACTTAAATGCAAAAACGACAAACAGTAACTTTCTTTCAGGTGAAACAAGGAAATAAGTACAGTAAGCAATGCAGATATCACTAGGGATCCACAGAAGCGCTGAAGAGCCACGTTTTAGGTGGAATTAGTGTTTCAGGGAAATAACAAGCAAACAAACAAGCATACAAACAAAGCTAGAGTCAGCAGGCCTGGATATAGTCTATGCTGCAGCAAACAAGGTGTACCAATTTCAGTAAGAAACAGTTCAAATATGCAGGCACTATAAGCCTTTAACCAGAAATTCCCAGCTCAAAAGGGCAGAGTCCAGCCTCTCCTCCCACAAGAGTGCAGACCACGAACCTTCTTAATGTAAAATAACTGGCCTGAAGCCCAAGTGCTTAAACCAGAACTAATACACTTTTAGAATAACAGACACTGAGCCCTCAATCAGCAGTTCACAACTTAGAAGGATGTAAGCTACCTATCCTGCCACCACAGTGCAGGCCACAAACCTTCCTAATGTAAAACAACTGGTCTGAAGCTCAAGTGCTTAATCCAAAAGACTTTGAATGATAGCTACACTTTAATCAAGTTACTACCAAGCAGTAATAAATACAATTGAATACTTTAAAGAATGCCTGGATTAGTGCTCAAGTTATACAAGCAAAGCTCGATTCAGCAGGCCTGGATCTAGTCTATGCTACAGCAAACAAGGTGTGCCAATTTCAGTAAGAAGCAGTTAAAATATGCAGGCACTATAAACCTTTAACCAGAAATTCCCTGCTCAGAAGGGCAGAGTCCAGCCTCTCCTCCCACAAGAGTGCAGACCACGAACCCTTTTAATGTAAAATAACTGGCCTGAAACCCAAGTGCTTAAACCAGAATTAATATACTTTTAGAATAACAGACACTGAGCCCTCAATCAGCAGTTCCCAACTTAGAAGGATGTAAGCTACCTGTTCTGCCACTACAGTGCAGACCACAAACCTTCTTAATGTAAAACAACTGGCCTGAAGCCCAAGTGCTTAAACCAGAATTAATACACTTTTAGAATAACAAACACTGAGCCCTCAATCAGCAGTTCCCAACTTAGAAGGATGTAAGCTACCTGTCCTGCCACCACAGTGCAGGCCACAAACCTTCCTAATGTAAAACAACTGGTCTGAAGCCCGAGTACTTAATCCAAAAGACTTAGAATGATAGCTGCACTTTAATCAAGTTACTACCAAGCAGTAATAAATACAACTGAATACTTTAAAGAATGCCTGGATTAGTGCTCAAGTTATACAAACAAAGCTAGATTCAGCAGGCCTGGATCTATGTATATATTTATATTTATATACCGTACACAAACCTAATGGAGCAAAACCTGGCCAATATATCAATGATAGACTTAAAGCAAACCTTTAGAGTTGTTAGCCTATTACTCTTCAATTTTCATATTTATGCTGGAGTGGTTTATATAGGTTGGGGAATATTTGGTGTTACTCTTGAGATAGTGGTTTAGACATGGGTACAGGACTGGCAAATGTTATCTTTGTGTCAATAGGTAATGCAACCAGTTTTATTTTTCATACTACTAAAGTATGACACATATATGCATGGCACAAACAAGACAAGACTGTTGGTAACCAGCACTTCTGACCTCTCGGCACCTCCAGTACAGGTACAGTATCCTATCCAACAAAGTATGTACAGCAGTGTTTTCCACATGTCCCAGTATGTAGACCATATGCGGATAGTGCAACCGTATACCTGTGGTCTCACGATGGTGTTTTATATTTCATGCATTCATGGATTCTTCTACTAAAGGATCCAGTACAGCAGAGCAGCAGATGGGTGATGTTAGCCAGGCTACCATGTCTGACAATGATGGTGACTTGCCGGAGGCATGATAGCACAGTGGCACTGTCTCTCAGACTCTTTGACACTGTCTGCCACCTTAGGGGAGAGATCACCACCCTTATTCACTGGTAAAATCCATCTGTGGAAATTGCTGCTGAGGGCTTAACCTCACTTGAGACTGACATATACTAGCAGGTAAGAGTTTTGCTCAAGATCCTGCTGTGTCACCACCAGATGCAGCCTCTAACATGCACAATGCCTCTAACACTATCATATCCAACATTAGTGAAAGATGCAGGGAGTCTGATGTTGCTGTGACTCCTGTCCTTTTTCTGATATGTGTGTGGAACTCAGAATCAACCTGCAGGATGATAATTTGATTGCAAGATGCTGCAAAGCTCTCCACTCTGGAGCTACTAGTTGTGATCTGTGGCATATGTGAGGACATGTGCCAATTGTGCAGTGATCTCTGCAGAATAAAATATTGATACTGAGGTCACTGGTAAAGAATATTGCCTTCACAGATGCATCCGTCTGGCACATTACAATGACCATCTAGTCTGTCTCTGTTGGTCATAGCTGTGGGACAGTCCAAAAATAAGATGGATGTGTATTGGGTATCGAATATCAGAGAAGGCAGACATGCACCATTGGTGTCCCATGGTGACTCAAGGCCTGGAATCCTTGAACACGGGTAAATGTATTCATCTAGCTGTACTCATAGAAAAACTCCTCAGGGTGGCCCAGCATGGTCCCATAGTAAAATAAATACTCTATCCCTGACAAAAGACAGAGTTAGAGAACAAAATGCACACCAAAAAACAGTTGCATCGTTCTACTCCAATGCTATCAGTGGTAGATGGGATACAATCTCACAGAATATGTGGAGGTATTCATCTCCTACATTATCCCATCCTATGCTGTTATCTGTACTGTGTCCTCCACCTATGAAAGTCATGATGACTGTGCCTGTCCTTCCCATCCTCTGTGAATTCTTGTTGATGTCTACTGCACACAGAGGCAAGAGCATGCACTGTTCTTCATTGTCATATTATTGTGTACTGTCTGTATCATAGTCCATAGCTGTGGGCCAGGCACTATTTCCGTACCAGTGCTACTAAATATTGATCCCTTTGTTGCCTTGATGTGGCTCTGTTCCTCCAAAGTCTTCCCATCTATCTCCTGCCTGTCCTGCTACATCCCATTGTATCACTTACTCCATGAATTGGGATAGTGTTGTCCAATCACAGCATGTGTTAGCACAGGACTTTATTGTGTAGTATGGCATATGTGTGTTAACACAGGACTGTATTGTGCAGCATGGCATGTGTGTGTTAACACAGGCCTGTATTGTGCAGCATGGCATGTGTGTGTTAACACAGGACTGTATTGTGTAGCATGGCATGTGTGTGTTAACACAGGACTGTATTGTGCAGCATGGCATGCGTGTGTTAACACAGGACTGTATTGTGCAGCATGGCATGTGTGTGTTAACACAGGACTGTATTGTGCAGCATGGCATGCGTGTGTTAACACAGGACTGTATTGTGCAGCATGGTATGTGTGTGTTAACACAGGACTGTATTGTGCAGCATGGTATGTGTGTGTTAACACAGGACTGTATTGTGCAGCATGGCATGTGTGTGTTAACACAGGACTGTATTGTGCAGCATGGCATGTGTGTGTTAACACAGGACTGTATTGTGCAGCATGGTATGTGTGTGTTAACACAGGACTGTATTGTGCAGCATGGTATGTGTGTGTTAACACAGGACTGTATTGTGCAGCATGGCATGTGTGTGTTAACACAGGACTGTATTGTGTAGCATGGCATGTGTGTGTTAACACAGGACTGTATTGTGTAGCATGGCATGTGTGTGTTAACACAGGACTGTATTGTGTAGCATGGTATGTGTGTGTTAACACAGGACTGTATTGTGTAGCATGGCATGTGTGTGTTAACACAGGACTGTATTGTGCAGCATGGCATGCGTGTGTTAACACAGGACTGTATTGTGCAGCATGGTATGTGTGTGTTAACACAGGACTGTATTGTGCAGCATGGTATGTGTGTGTTAACACAGGACTGTATTGTGCAGCATGGTATGTGTGTGTTAACACAGGACTGTATTGTGCAGCATGGTATGTGTGTGTTAACACAGGACTGTATTGTGTAGCATGGCATGTGTGTGTTAACACAGGACTGTATTGTGCAGCATGGTATGTGTGTGTTAACACAGGACTGTATTGTGCAGCATGGTATGTGTGTGTTAACACAGGACTGTATTGTGCAGCATGGCATGCGTGTGTTAACACAGGACTGTATTGTGCAGCATGGTATGTGTGTGTTAACACAGGACTGTATTGTGCAGCATGGTATGTGTGTGTTAACACAGGACTGTATTATGCAGCATGGCATGTGTGTGTTAACACAGGACTGTATTGTGCAGCATAGCATGTGTGTGCTAACACAGGACTGTATTGTGCAGCATGGCATGTGTGTGTTAACATAGGACTGTATTGTGTAGCATGGCATGTGTGTGTTAATACATGACTGTATTGTGTAGCATGGCAAGTGTGTGTTAACACAGGACTGTATTGTGCAGCATGGCATGTGTGTGTTAACACAGGACTGTATTGTGTAGCATGGCATGTGTGTGTTAACACAGGACTGTATTGTGTAGCATGGCATGTGTGTGTTAACACAGGACTGTATTGTGCAGCATGGCATGCGTGTGTTAACACAGGACTGTATTGTGCAGCATGGTATGTGTGTGTTAACACAGGACTGTATTGTGCAGCATGGTATGCGTGTGTTAACACAGGACTGTATTGTGCAGCATGGCATGTGTGTGTTAACACAGGACTGTATTGTGCAGCATGGTATGTGTGTGTTAACACAGGACTGTATTGTGCAGCATGGCATGTGTGTGTTAACACAGGACTGTATTGTGTAGCATGGCATGTGTGTGTTAACACAGGACTGTATTGTGTAGCATGGCATGTGTGTGTTAACACAGGACTGTATTGTGTAGCATGGTATGTGTGTGTTAACACAGGACTGTATTGTGTAGCATGGCATGTGTGTGTTAACACAGGACTGTATTGTGTAGCATGGCATGTGTGTGTTAACACAGGACTGTATTGTGCAGCATGGCATGTGTGTGTTAACACAGGACTGTATTGTGCAGCATGGCATGTGTGTGTTAACATAGGACTGTATTGTGCAGCATGGCATGTGTGTGTTAACACAGGACTGTATTGTGTAGCATGGCATGTGTGTGTTAACATAGGACTGTATTGTGTAGCATGGCATGTGTGTGTTAACACAGGACTGTATTGTGTAGCATGGCAAGCGTGTGTTAATAATAGCAAAAGTCCAGTGAAAGGAAACACCTGACAGGTAGAAATAAAATCCAAACAGCCTTTAATAAATCCAAATCATGACAAGGTCACAAAGGTGTCAAACTTCCATTCTTCTTCAGTGTGTAAAGAAAGAGATTTTTCAGTCTCATTTAAATACTATCAGTGTAAAATCATATGACACAGCTCATTAAACTAGAAATTTCTTCTTAAAGGTATAGACTTAAAAAGCTAGAGTATCAATGTATAAGATAAAGAATACATACTATAACATAAATACAAAATACATATGCAGATAGAAAAATCTAAAATTTCATTTTAGCTATTTCTTATAAACATTTGTTTCTTTTTCAATACTGGTTTAAGACTTATGTTAGCATTAACTCCAGGTTTAACATCTGCCTTTCTTTACACACTGAAGAAGGACACAAGTCTGAAAGTTTTGTGACCTTTTGGTCTGGATTTATTAAAGTCTGTTTGGATTTTATTTCTATGTCATGTCAGTTGTTTCCTTTCACTGGACATTTGCCTCTATTTGGACTTTTGGTTTTCTCAGTGAAGGTTTACCTTAGTGTTGATCCTTTCTACTACTTCATGCGTGTGTTAACATAGGACTGTATTGTGTAGCATGGCATGCATGTGTTAACACAGGACTGTATCATGTAGCATGGTATGCGTGTGTTAACACAGGACTGTATTGTGTAGCATGGCATGCAAGTGTTAACATAGGACTGTATTGTGCAGTATGACATGTGTGTGTTAACACAGGACTGTATTTTGTAACATGGTGTGCTTGTGTTATTACAGGCCTGTATTGTGTAGCATGGCATGCACTACAGATATTTTATTACATATCTTTGGAGTATAAAGTAGTACCACACCTAAGGTGTCTAATCAGAATCTACTCTTTAGAAGTTGAAAGACTTTTTATGATATTACTTGATTCAGTGTGGGTTGTCTTGTATGACATTTCTGCAGCTGACTTTTGGCTGAAAATTGGGATCATCAACGATGGATCAAGGGCAGAGCCAGCATTTCCTGCAACACTCAGTAACAACATTATATGTTTCATGCTCATAGCATGCATGCTACCTATATGTGTAGGCCCTTCTGTTTATGCACCCCAACCAGGTAACTGTAAGTAAGGAAAGTCTCCTCACAGGAAAATGTGTACATATATATATATATATATATATATATATAAATATATATATATATATATATATATATATATATATATATATATATATATATACACACATACACACACACACACATATATATATATATATATATATATATATATATACAGAAAATACACACACACACACACATACACACACACACACACACACACACACACACACACACACACACACACACACACACACACACATATATATATATTTATATACCACTGAAAAGCATTACCACTCAATCTGAAATTCTTATTTAACTTATACTAAATACAATAAATAAATGAGTTCAGTAAATATATAATGATACCAGTTAAGGAAAATATATTGTGTGAAGCGTACTTACATGAAATACTGCACTGTGACCAGAAGAGAATGGCAGATGTTCCCAGCATTATCAAATTGAAATAATTCATTGTCAGTGCTTCCTGAAAAAAATAATGTACAGGAATTATTTCAGTAAGAAAAAGTCTCTTTCTGTCTTGGAGCTTGGAGTTGTAGCAAAGTGTTTAAACAAGTTTCTTGCTACTCTTGCTAACACACTAAGCTAGTAAATGCATTTATTTAAGATGCCATGATATCACTCATTGCTTCATAAATGAATCTCAGTAATGCACCTGAGCTACACTGGCAAACAACAATCAGTCCCCTAACAGTCTGTGAGTGGGCAGACAGCCCCATCACACCATCCAGGATAAGGATGAGTTTTGGATAGATACGATAGGCCCAATAGAATAAGGAAGGTAATGATAATGCAAGAATGGACAAACAGGATGGGACTATGTCTGGACAGAAATAAAAGGTGCTATAAGTATCAATTTATCTCTGAACAGTCTGGCTTCATCAATGAAACTTATCATCAGAAGAAATAATAAAAAGTATAAAAGATGTCTTCGGCTGCTTGTGGACTTGTTTATCTCCCTCTATCCTGCCTGTCTGGAACTAGAATCATGGAAATACAGCTAGGACATTTGGTGTTGGTCAGATAGGAAAAACAAGCCACACAATGGGGTTCCACATCATTAAAATATCTTTTTCATCTAGAAAGTCTCTGAGATGATATCATGGGGTATTAAGACACAGTGACTCCATGTTTCAGGCAGTAACTTGTCCTTTCTGAGAATATGCATTGCAAAATCAAGTGATGGAAATTGATTGATACTGTCACACACCCCATTAACTCATAGTAGGGTAGGACCATGTCCTTCCCACCCTTTTTTTGGTGTATCAGATTAGTGCTATACTGTCTAACTGAAATTAAAGCACTTCCTTTGGAAGAGAGTCCTGACATATCATGAATGACAGGAGAACTGACGATATGTATGCTCTAGTCATGTACAATCAAGAGTCGCTGAACATCTAGGTATTCCTGTTAAAATTCTCCACTCACCCCAGAACAGATAGATCCCACTGTGACTGCCAACAATATACTCTGCAGCTGAAAATGGTTCACTGAGAAAATGTTTGCTGAATCCTGTCAATAGACCAGATCAAATATAGCATGCTCTTCATACCCACATACCCACATGAGCTTGAAAAAAAACCCTCTGAAAAAGTGTAATGTGAAACATGCCATGTGGTAGCATAAAGATTACCATAAAAACCTATACCTTGAGACAATTCTCAGCAACAAAATTTTCAGAAGTGTATATTATTAACACTGTTGCAGGAACATGACCCTGTTGGGGGCAAAATCACCAAAAGAATATCTATATCCAAATACAGTCCAGTGAATGTAAGAACTTGAATCAGAAGTAAATGAGAATTTGTGAAATTCACTGTTATTTCGTTGGATCAAAGCAATTGGCTCAGGCACTCACTCTGGTAATGCCAGGGTATTCTGTTTTGGTACATCATAGAGACAGTCTTCCAGGGAAGGGAATACATGCATCCCTGCAGTCTGAGATGGGCTACAACAACTGATATACATTTGGTAAACACCATGAGACTGAGGTGAAGCCAGATGGAGGAATCCTGAAATTGAAGTGAATTTCTCGTACCCAGACAAATGCAAACCTACCTGACCACTTGTCTATCTGCATGTGAAGGTACCTATCCTGGAAATCCAAAGACACACCGAGTATCCTTCAGATAACCATGGTAAGGGTAAACTATACGAGGGCCATGTGGAATATTTCCCTGTGGTAATTAATGTATTTTGATTATTTAAATCAAGATAAATCTGAGATCATTTGATATCTTGATGAATAAAAAAATCTAAAATAATGTCCTAACTATTTCTGGCCTGGTAGAACCTCTTGGTGATCTCTTTTATTACTGAACTTCTGTAATTCCTTCCTTAACAATGATATTTTAAAGGATGAGATATTTGGCAAGGACAACAATGCAAAGCAATGCCAGGGGTTAAAGAAAATGGAATGTACATTCTCCATTATTCATTTATCTCTGTTCAAAGTGCCCACAAGAAGGGAAAGCAAGAAGCAATGACCTCTGGGCAAAGACAATCAGGTGAGGAGTCAGAAATACAGCGATCTGCTCAGACGTTGATTGTGACCTCCAGGAAATCATTGATGCCCTCAGTCTCTTGTCCTGTAATATCGCCAGGAACCAGGCTGGAGAGTTTGTCTCTTTCTGGAACCTTCCACTTTCTATTATTGTTGTGTGAACAGCAGACCTACATACTTAGGGTATTTGATACACTGCATCCTAAACAAGTTTATATCCTGGAGGTTCAAAACTAGCATGCCCAACACAAAGGGTTTGCTCTTGATCCCTCATATTTTTAAGGTGCTCTGCATCATAAGGTTCAAATAGGAGGTGTCCCCTAAGGAAACTATGAGTACCACAGGGTTCAGTCCTGTGCCCTCTTCTGTTTGGTATCTACTTCTCTGAAGTACAGGCTAACACAGAAGGTCTTTGGCTAATGAAGTTCACAGATGACTGCAAACTAGGAGCCATAATCAAAACTCCTAACAATGTGGACATCCTACAAAAGGGCCTCACTGAGACAGATGCCTGATGTCAAAGCCATGGCCTCAAGCTCAATGCCAAAAATTGCATTGTCATCCCCTTTGGTAAAAACTCTGTACCCATGAACTACCACATAGGCGGTAGTCTACTTAACACCAAAAGTATGATAAGAGACCTTGGGACACAGGTGGACAGTAGTCTCTCCTTTGCTAATCACATCACCACAGTAGTCAGGAAATTCTTCTACATGGCACACCTCATCACAAAAAGTTGCTCATCCAGGAAAAAAGAGGCCATTGTTCCCCTCTACTCACCACTCCTTAGACCCATTATAGAGTACACCGCCCCTTTTGGTATGTACCTCACAAGACATCTACAACAACTGTAAAAACCACAGAAATACCTCACAAAGAGGATTACCAGCATCAAACAGATGTCCTACGCAGACCGCCTCAAAAACTCCAGCTTTACTCCGTTGCATATTGCCTACTCAGAGGCGATCTCTGCCTAAAATACAAAGTTATGTCAAACCCAGAGCTATTGGATATGCTCCACTTAAAGAAATCCTAAACCCTCTGAGCTACACACTCTAGAGACCTAAACCTTGTCACCACAATAAACAGAACATGCTGGAGGGATAGATTGCTGTCCCAGAGACTTCCCATACTCTGGAACAAACTACCTATCTATATCAAACAAAGCTCCTCATTAGCACTCTTCAAGAAAAATCTTGATGACTGGATGGGAAATAGGAAATTCACCCTGGGGATCACTTCTGTGGTTCTCCTCGACAGGGGCACAGGAAAATCATTTTCTTGGATGATGAAAGCCAGGGTATCTTTTTGGCTAGGCTTATATAGGCCCTAGGGCCAATAGCCTAGTACCTACCTATGAACCTAAGAGTCAAGAAAAATCACCTTGTTATCCTCAGTGAAAAATATTTAACACAGCCGGGAGTGCCACTGTAGACAATATGAGATTCTGCTTCTTTACCATCACTTTCTTCCATGTTGTACATCACATGGACCATAAGATTGCTAAGACTAAATGAAGTAGCTGCTTTGGACATGATGTTTCCTTTTAGTGAGTCTTCTCACAACTCTTCCACTGCATGTTGCAATTCATTTGCCATGCCCATTTTGCAGTAGAGCATGTCAGCCAAGTAGTTAAGCATCCTCAGGGACAAAGTGGCAGACACAAAGAACCCGCATCACAAATTTATCCATGGTCCTTGGCTCCTTGTCAAGGGCATGAACAGCAGGGCTCTGGGCAGTGACAGCCCAGCTTAGGGCAGCTGCAGATCACTGACATCCATTTTGGAAGTCATTGTCAATACTTGCAATTCCTTGAAGGGGAGAAATTCTAATCTAGCGTTTTGGGGACAGAGCTACTTTGTCAGGTTATTCCAAACAGTACAGATAGCATCCTGTTGGATAACCAGCAAGACTGAGAATTGAAGAGGACTGTGGAGTGATGTATTCTGCATTGTGGGAGGAGTCTCCCACTGCTGCATAAAATTAAGACCTTATTTCTTCCCGGCCCTTTGTTTAAGATCAAATTATTCCATTCCAAATGTTTGAATGTATAGAGACACTTTCAGATTCAGAGGGATCCAAAGTCTTAGGGCATTGAGATAAACTAGCACATGTAAATGGAAAAGAAGAGTAGGAAACCAGCAGACCCTTGGAGCTGACAGGAAAATGAAAACTGTAGGCCTGAGGCCTTTTAAAGATAAATTTTAGATAGCATGAAATACAGTTTAAATAGAAATCAGTTACACAGGCCTAGCAAATTGAGCAGGGACAATTCTGTAGATGAATGCATAGAGACACTTTCTGGACTTTTTGGCTAGAGGTTCAGATTCAGATTTAGGGGACTCCAAAGTCCTCTCAGGGCATGAGATAAACCAGTCCACGTAAGTGGAAAAGAAAAGAAAAGAAATAAAAAGAAGCGTAGGAAAACAGCAGACTCTTAGACCTGTCAGGAAAATGAAAACTGTAGGCCTGAGGCCTTTTAAGGATAAATTCTAGATAACATGAAATACACTCTAAGCCTCTCTCTCACACCAACCTCATTTCTATATAGCCACTTGTATTCTCACTCTTTTCAATCCACATTACCATCTACCTTCACTCCACATCACCTCACTCACACAATACCCAAATTGTACTATCTCGCCAGGCTAATACCCCTACCTAATCCCCCCCCCCCCCACTCTAACCACAACCTACATAAAGTATAGCCACACCTAAATCCCTACTCACGCCTGTAAAGATACCTACTAAAACTTCACAACAGTACAGCAACACTTTGTCTGAGCAAAATGTGGCCCCTAACCTTTACATTAAGAACAGCCCTCTCCATCACCTCACACAACCTCCTACCACTGCACTAGCAACTCAGAATCTCAGACTAAACCCCCTACCTGCCCTATCCACAAGATAAACCAGCCTTCTCAGTAGTATCTCCTTCTATCTACAACATCTCAAATCTTGACCTTGCTACATTCAAAGTAACCCCACACCAACTAAACAACCACATTTCCTTAAAATATAACACATCTCTATTCAAATGCCTAAAAACTATAATCCAAACAGCATCCCGAGTTATACTTAGTGGAGATGTGCACCCAAACCCTCACCCTACAAACAATAACAATCCCCCCGCTACCAGACAAATAACATTCTAACCTCCCCCAAGAAATCAACAGATCTCCTTATATCAACAAAAACACAAGGTGTATACTGAACAAAATCCCAGCGTTACAGACTACCCAGGCCCTCCACTCCCCTGACATAGTCCTCCACACAGAGACCTGGCTAAAACCACTAAACAATAATAATGACCTTGTTCCATCTGGTTACAATGTTCTTAGACAAGAGAGAATATCCAAAAGAGGCAGATGCATTGCTCTCCTCTTCAAAAACAACCTGACCATTGACTTGTTAGCCACCGAGCAACCCAAGTTCAGTAATGCAGAAACTATGTCCACTAAGCTGAAAATCAACTCAAAAAACACTTACATATAATTGGTACCTATATACCCCCCCCAGCAATAACATTAATACAGTAGAATTCATTCTAGACTGGACATCCCAAAAATTTCCCCAATAAACAATCTTACTAGGGGACGTTAATATCGACTGGTCCTCCTGTAACTCGCTCCACCCCACTAACTACATTAACGTTTACGGTTTCACTCAACTAATCAAAACTACAGCATGGGTAGATAAAGTATCAAAAAAGGAGTCCATCCTAAACTGGATCCTTACTAACAGGCCATCTCAATCCTACCTCTCAGGCTCCCTCCCAGACACCCTCAGTGACTACCTTTCCATATTTATAATTAGACACCAAGTGAATTCATTAAAATCCTCCACCCTCCAACAAATCTGGTATGCAAAGAATTTTATAACCATGACTTCATATCTGCACTTAATCAATCCAACTGGAGACCACTCTCATCTCTCTCCCTGGAAAGTGCTGTAGACTACTTCAATAACACTTTTCTAAACATTCTAAATCATTTTGCCCCTATCAGAACTGTCAGAACTAAATCCAACTATGCCCCCTGGCTGACCAGAGATACTGTCTACTACTAAAACAAAGAAATAAACCATGGGATTCATGGCATCAAAATAAAACTCAAACTGATAGACAGGCATGCCAGGAATTAAAGAACAAAGCCAAAAAAAAACAAACAAAAGGAACCACTATATAGGCATTCAAACCAAACACAAAAATAACTGCCATTAATAAAATCCTACGACCAGGAAAGACCAGTACTACAACCTCAAACATTGACACCACCACCAATAATATTGCCACTTAATTCAACGAACACTTCACCAAATCCATCCTAGCCCTCACCAATAGTAGTTCTCACAGTTCATATCCAAACCTATCTTCCATACCAGCAGACTGAAACTTCTTCTCCTTACAGACTGTCCCAACTAACACAATATATAAATACCTAAATAGGCTTAAACTCACAACCCTAACTACTGACAAATTACCTGCAGAATATCTAAAGATAACAGCCAAAGCCATCTCTTACCCAGTCTCCATGCTCATTAACCACTCTTTATCAGAACAATGCGTTCCTTCTCTATGGAAAATTTCACATATAATACCACTCCATAAAGGAAGTAACTCTGTGGAACTATCTAATTACTGTCCAGTTGCCATTCTATCCCCCTTATCTAAAATCCTTCAAAAATGTATACATTCTCAAATAATGCAGTATCTCCTAACTAATAAACTACTAAGTAATACCCAGCATGGATTCCACCCCAGTAATGGTACTACCACAGCCTTATTCGCTTTACCAACATAGTAAACCAGCATCAAAACAATAGTAACCTAGTAACCACTGTATTCCTAGATCTCACCAAGGCCTTTGATACTGTCTTCCATCCCAAACTCCTTTCTGCTCTCTCCAATCTTAATCTCAGCCACTCCACACTAGAGTGGTTTCAAGACTATCTAACCAACTGCCAACAAGCAGTAAAATGGGAAAACTCCGTATCTCCCCTCCTACCTATCACCCTAGGTGTCCCACAAGGATCCATTCTTGCACCTCTTCTTTTCAACATATTCACCAACCAACTCCACAAAGCTACCCTGCACACCACTCTAGTCCACTACGCTGATGACTCCACTCTAATCTGCTCTACTCCATCACTCTCTTAACTCCATGAACTGACTCAAGAGACTTTTACCACTGTTGAAACCTAGTTAGCCAACTCTCAACTAATACTTAACCCCAATAAAACACAGCTAATGATATTCTATCCCACTAGAGCCTTAGAACCTATACTACCATTCACAATATTCTCAGCCAATAACACCCCTATCACACCTGTCATACACACCAGACTTTTAGGGATTATCATAGATCACAACATGAAATTCAATATGCACATTGCACAGACAATAAAGAACGTCCATAAAAAACTCGAAACCCTATATAGATACAAAAAGTACTTCACCAATAACAGTAAATCCACTATTGTAACAACCCAACTACTATCCACACTCCTCTATGCCTCCCCCATAATCATCAACCTAAACAAAGCAGACTTTAACAAACTAAAAACCTGCTACAATAAAATAGCTAGGATTGCTACTGACTCACCCTTCAGGATACATCACTGCATAGCAATCAAGCAGATATCCTGCCTAGAATTACCTAACCTGCTCACATATATCCAGCTTACAGTAGCCCCCAATTTCTATATTATCCTGATAGAGTTCCTGCTTTCAAGGTCTACTTAATATCTACTCTAACAAATGCCTGTTAAGATCCACCAGTAAAGCACTGGCTGACACAGACAAAAGCAACAAAAGCTCTGGGGACTCCTTGTTTTCATTTCTGTTGCAAAAGCATGGAATACCGTCCCTGTAGATATTAGGACCATTGATGAATGTAACCAAATGACAGAATAAAATGTCCTTTTAACTGTATTGTTTATTGTAACACACTGTGCTCCTTATAGTATATTCACTTTTTGCTCCTTTCCTGGCCTTGAAACTGTATTTTATTAACTTTCGACTGTACTGTACTTTATTAATGTGTGTTGTATTTACTGTATTTGCTGTACTAATCTTTGTGGAGCTTTAATTCCCGGACCTCCGCTGAAAATGGGATCCATGCCCAGTCAGACTTTCCCAGTAAACAAATGCAAAATAAATATACTTTGAACAGTGATCTGTTACACAGGCCTAAAATATTGAGCAAGGCCCAATTCTGTAAGAGACAGAACCAGGGGGAAAAAACACCAAGGAGCTACTGATGTTAGAGAAAGTTGGAAAGCATGGAAGGTGCCAACCCAGGAATGCCAGCACAGGCAGATTTGTCACTGGTAGCAATGATTGTGAGAACCCTGCCACCACGAACATTGATGTTGCATAGATTGATACTAAAAATAGTAGCATAACATCATCAGATACAGCAGTATCCAGTGAGTGAACCTGCAATAGTCAGTTTAACACTAGAGGAGGTACTTAATGTCTATTGCTAGAAGGCTGCCATTAGAGGAGCCAGTGCTGGACAGGCAGATACTGTGGATGGAGGAGTCAAGGCCTGGGACATGACCAGCACCAGAGAAAAGGTGGAACCTCAAGGAAAGGTAAATGACTGCTGGTGCTCTGATTTATTACAAACATTATTAATATTTTGGATCTGTGAGCATTACACCTGCAAATAGCCCATCCAGTTTATCATAGTCAATCACAAGGCAAGGAGGGGGTAGGAGTCATTGACCTAGAAGAGAAAGCAATGTTGGTCTAGATGGTAGAAGAAACAATAGTTGAGGACTGCATTGCCAGGATGGATGACTTTTATCAGTGCCCTCCTGTATCACATCCATATACTTTAAAATTAAACCAAAATAAATGTTTTTATTTAACTTTTGCTTATCAGAATAGTTTGACTGTGTCAGACCCCGTTTTCACCAGAGGCCTGGGGAGAAATGTTCAAAACATAAATCTTTGGAAAGTGGGATGAAACTGGAGCACCCGGAGAAAACCCACACAAATACAGGGAGGATGTGCAGACTCCATACAGAAGGTACCCCAGCTGAGAATTGAACCAGAGAACCTTTTGCTGTGAGGTGAGAATGCTAACCACTGCACCAGTGCACCACGCATATAATGATTAGTGTCTGTTTCTGTCAGCTACCTCATATTTCCTCATTTTCTTGGACACCAATTTTTAACCACTATTATTTATTTTCTTTTCTTTTGGGTAAGTCCCACTAGGCTAGTCACCTCTTTTCAGGGGAGACCTAATGCACTAGTACAGGTCCAGTACAAGCTAGCATTCAGCATTGACAAAGTCTTGTTTTGCAATTGACTCGATAAAGTAAGCAGGCCACCATTCAGCCATTATTACTGTTATGACAGGGACTGTTTCTCATGCATAAAAGTTGGAATACTAAATATCTCACTCTGTATCAAAAGTAAAAAACAACCAAAAACTGGTTTGGTATCAGTTGTCTCAGCAAATGGATCCTAGGGCTAATTATTGATTTAAATACAGCAAGGCACTAACTGTTATAAGTTAATTAATTCAGGATGCTTTAAGACTCTGCACCTATGTGGCAGTCTCTGGCCCTTTATGTTATTAGCAGAATGAAATGAGTACAGAATGTTAAACTGAAAGCACATCTTAGTATAACCCATCAAGCAGTGTGTGCTTTCTTGAAACAAAAATCAAACAGCATGTATTTCCTGATACAAAAATATCAGCTACTTGGCACTATAACAAAAGTTAAGCACTTAATATACTTGATACATTATTTAATAAAAACAGAAATCAGAATCATTGAAATGGTATTTGTAACATAACTTTTAATATATATTTGCAATCCTGTAATTACATCATATGCAGTACTATGTGCCTTAGATCTTTTCAGGAAAAGCATAATTGGGTACTGAAGGCACCACAAATGAACAAAATGTACAACTATTACTAGGGCATGGCAAAAGGGGCAGCTGCTTTGGGTGCAAGCTGCTGGTGGGGTGTGATCAGCAGGTACTGATGGCATAGGAGTCAGAACCAGCATCACTTTATTGATGCTAATACTGAATTTGTAGTAGTGCAGAGCCAACATCGCATTAGTAATGCCAATATTGAATTTGTAGAAGTGCAGAACCAACATTGCATTATTAATGCCAAAACTGAATTTGTAGGCGTGCAGAACCAACATCGCATTAGTAATGCCAAGACTGAATTTGTAGAAGTGCAGAACCAGCATCACTTTATTAATGCTAATACTGAATTTGTAGTAGTGCAGAGCCAACATCGCATTATTAATGCCAAAACTGAATTTGTAAAAGTGCAGAACCAACATCACATTAGTATTGCCAATACTGAATTTGTAGAAGTGCAGAACCAACATTGCATTATTAATGCCAAAACTGAATTTGTAGGCGTGCAGAACCAACATCGCATTAGTAATGCCAAGACTGAATTTGTAGAAGTGCAGAACCAACATCGCATTATTAATGTCAATACTGAATTTGTAGAAGTGCAGAACCAACATCGCATTATTAATGTCAATACTGAATTTTTAGGAGTGCAGAACCAACATCGCATTAGTAATGCCAAGACTGAATTTCCAGACACAGCTGAGGTATCAAAATACTTAGTGTGTAATGATTTAACTGTAACAAACTGCCTGTTACATTAATAGCAAGCAGCTTTCTAAATGACCTTCAGTTTCAAGAAAAGTTTTTTTTTGTTGATGTTTTTGCTTTGCTCCTCCACTTTCAGTTCAGGGGGCAGTAGCTTGAGAATCTGCACAAGGCACCTGATTATCAAAACTTAACTTTTACTTAAATAATGCAGCTCTGTAATATCAGCAACTGTAACTTGTATATTTGTTTTTAAACATTAGTATTGTCATTAATCTTTCAAAAATGACCAAGTATTTTGGATTTAAACAAGAGCAGTACTTAAGATATAAAGGTGTGAAGGAGTCAGTAAAGAGGTAATTATATTGCAGTTAATTATGCTTTCCTATCAGTTATATTTACATACTGTCTGAGGTTTGTGAAAGGCATATCTCATTCAAAAATAAATTCAGCATGTATTGTAACTCGTAACCTTGACATGCATTAAACGCAATTAATAAGATTATAATAATGTTGGACTAAACGCTGAACATGCATAAATAAATGGTGCTATTTTGAACAGATACACTAAAAGCAATTTTAGCCACACAGCATGATATTATTAAAACAGCCTCTATGTTTAATTTGCTAATGGCTAATTACTTAAGATTTAGCTGACAGCAGCATGTACACATGGCAGAGTTGCATAATTCTTTGGCACAGGTAGTTGCAGATTTTATGCAAGCATAGATGAAGGTAGTCAACAAGCAAACAATCCTAATCATTGAAACTCTAAGAACAATGATGAAAAGTGAAAGGCCTGTATGCCCGAATTATCATCCATAGACATTGTGGCTAACAAAAAGCAAAATGTCTTACTCAGCATTCATGAGAATTTTTCACATTTTAATTCACTTACCACACTGCATTCATATAATTAATTCACCACTAATTTATTGAGAAACATTAGTTGCTCAGCTATAGGGTAATATTTTTAGATCTTAAAAAAGCTAAACCTGTGAAAACCCAAGATAAACATAATAACTGTTCTGGCTCCCTCTTATAGTGCATAATTGTTATAAAGTTTCTTCAATATTATAAATCATCTCATATGTAGAGCCATTATTCAGACTACATAAACACTGAAGCACTTTTTATGTACAAAAGGAACAGCCAATAGGTATTTGCAAACAGCTTTTCGATCCACTTAAAATATGGAAAAGAAATCTTTTTTGTAACAGTTACTAGTTCTTGTCCAGAGGATAGCAGTAGGTTAGCATAGCATTACATTCACTTGGCTACAGCTGTCATCTTTAGAAAAGGAAAAACGGTAACAAGAAGTCACAGGCAATGCCCTATGCCATTTCATAGTACAGATGCAGTATTTAATGTCATTTGTCATTCCAGTAATCATTTTAAGAAATCTGTAAATGTGCATGCATAAAGCAACAAATTAGTCTATAAACATGAACCACCCTTAAATGTTAATAAATCCATAGTTGTAGGAAAGGTATACAAAAGTAAAAAATATTTAAACGACAGAGTGGTTGACTGAACGGCACATTTATTTATTTAGACACAAAAGACTTAGCATTTATCTGATTAGAAAAATATGATGGTAGAATAAATAATCTGTTATAATTTTTTCTAGTAATGTGTACTTTCTGAATGAATCAAATCAACTTCTTCATACCAAAAATGTCATTCTTGAGAGAAGAACTTTTTTATTAAAAGCAATACAAAATAAATTTAGCTTTCACGTACATCTTTTAGAGACCTTAGTATGTATTCTCCCTCTTCAAGAGTAAAGTTTAGTAGTTGTGAGCATCGTATTTACTGTCCTTTGAGTTTCACCTGCAGCCTTGATGGACTGCTTTACAGCTCTGTTTTTCCATGCTTGCTCTATTTATGCCAAAGCCCTTCTTCTCACCCCTGCCCCCTCCCTTACTGCGATATCCAGCTAATAGTGACAGCTTTTCCCCTATTCAAAATTGTCACTTGGGTATTTAATTCATTAGCAGATATAATACAACACATCAAGTGATGATTCAATTCATGATGATTCAATTCATGGTTGTTTAAAGTACACAAGTCCCAAATAGTATCAATAAACAGCAGCGTACAGTACCAAAAACACAAATACCTTTTTGTTTCCCACACCCACATCACAGGTACTGTAATAATCATCTCTAAAGTTATTGCTTTAAATAGAGTAAATTATTTAGAAAATGCAGTCATCCCATGAAGACCAGCCTGTTTTCCTTGAAACAGCCCCTTCATCATGTTTTATTAATCTTTCATCAAATTAGAAGTCATAGTCACCCAATAATTAAGCTATGCTGATGTCTCTGATTAGGATACTTCTGCATAGCTATAGTTTCCATTGTCTCTCAGATGTTCAGTCCATAAGAACTGCATACATATAATATTTATTCTCCTCACAATGGGGGAGCACAATATTCCAGTGTATATGTAAATAAAAGAAAATACATTTTTTACCCAAGGCTCCTAAATGAAGCAATTAAAATATATTTTATGTGCATACCTCAAAGAACAGTTCTACACAGCTATCACTTTTTATCACACACTCAGCTCTTTCACTCTAATCTAACCCCAAGGGTGCTGCATAAAAATAGGTCTTCATCTTCCTGATTCCTGCTTGTATCTGATTCTGAAGTTTCTGTGCTTGTTATTTTGGATCTCTGTGAAATCTTTTGTTATTTACTTATGATATTTCCCACAGTGTTGGTTTTACCATATAGACCATCAGCTGAAGAAGGCAATAAGTGGGGAAGGATTAGATATAGCTAAGATATTTACTACTTTGATCTAACCAAGTAATTATGCCATTGACTCCAGATTCAACTAAGATCAGTAAAGAATATTTATGAGACTGAAATCTGGCAGATTAATGGAGAAAAACATTATATCAGTCTGAAGTCAGGAAATTCAGTTATAAGTGATCAAGTTCACAACTCAGAACAGCTAATGAGAAGCATAAACTAGAATTACAGTTTTAAGGCTGACCAAAAGTAAGTCAATTAGTTAATATTTCAAACTTAACATTCATATGTACCCTAAAAGGCTGTTTAGAAAATGTCTTATAACAAAAATCAGGAACGCCAGAAAAAAGATAATCTGTCACTCTTGCTGCTAACAGTCATTTTAAGTAGGTAGTCAAAGCATACTGAACAGGACATGTGGTAATAGACAATTTAAAGCTGATGGGTGGAATCGATGTTGCATGCTACGTGCATTGACTGGACAGCTGATGGGTGGAATCGATGTTGCATGCTACGTGCATTGACTGGACAGCTGATGGGTGGAATCGATGTTGCATGCTACGTGCATTGACTGGACAGCTGATGGGTGGAATCGATGTTGCATGCTACGTGCATTGACTGGACAGCTGATGGGTGGAATCGATGTTGCATGCTACGTGCATTGACTGGACAGCTGATGGGTGGAATCGATGTTGCATGCTACGTGCATTGACTGGACAGCTGATGGGTGGAATCGATGTTGCATGCTACGTGCATTGACTGGACAGCTGATGGGTGGAATCGATGTTGCATGCTACGTGCATTGACTGGACAGCTGATG
>NC_056749.1:737549846-737662346 GCF_019279795.1 Protopterus annectens
ATGAGCAATCTTAACGCTTACATGATTACTAGCTTTTTCTAATAACCTTTTGATATTCGGAGCTGTCTTATACACAAAGTTTGGAATACTCCCTAACTTCGTACGTATGTTGTCCGACACAGTTATCAAATCCCAATGTCTTAATATTATATCTTTAATGAAACTAACATAGGGGGTGTACATCAAAACACATACCCTCTTATTAACTCCTTTATAAGTTTGTTTACCCATATTTTCCACTAGTATATCACCACCATCAACAAAAGATCTTCCCAACAATGGTATATATTTGATACCCCATTGTTGTTTGACGTATTTAACAGTATCTTTCAACATTTTTTCAGGGTATCCTCTATTTCTGAACATATTATAGATAAATTCCATTTCCTTTTCCATAATTTCTTTAGTAGATGACATTCGTGCTGCTCTTATACATTGTCCCTTAACAACATTTTTAAACATATATGGTGGATGATTACTATTATATACAATATAATCATTAGAAAAAGTTGTTTTTCTATATATTCTGGATGCAAAACCATCGTTCACATGACTAATATAAGTATCCAGGTATGCAGTACCTTTTTCATTAGTATTATGTGTAAATCTTAAAAATTGTGTCGTCCTATTAAGGTATTCTATAAATTCAGTAATAGCTTCTTTATTACCCTTCCATAAAATGAATAAATCATCTAAATATCTGGCATAGAATGCAATGTCCGAATAAAACCTACTTTTAAACAAATGTTCGGACTCCCATTCTAACATCACCAGATTGGCAAAAATGGGGGCACAAGACGCCCCCATAGCTACCCCTTTGCACTGTCTGAAGTATTCACCTTGGAATATGATATAATTGTGGTATAGGACTAGCGCCATCATATCTACAATAAGGCAAATACGATCCCAGCTCATGTTCGAATATTTCCTCAAGCTATTACTGAAAAATTCCAGTCCAATATCTTTCGGTATGCTAGAATATAAATCTGTAACATCAATGGTAACAAAAATCAGATCTTCTTTCCACAATTCTGTAGTCAATTTGCCCAAAAAATTCCAAGAATCCTGGGTAATTCTATTATCTAATAGATACTCCTCTAAAGCTAAATCTATTCTTTTATCACCAATATTAATTTGATTAATAGATACTGCCTCGTAATTACCAGACTCGTACAATAAATTATGTATTTGTGTGTTGTAGTCGAAGGTATTATAAACAACTACACCCCCCCCCTTATCCGGTTTCATAATTCTAATTTCATTGTTGTGAACTAATTGGTTCAAACATTCCCGTTCCTTCATAGTTAAGTTATCCTGAAAATTAATATAATGAGATTTTCCCTTTCTAATGTTACTATTTAACCAATAAATGTCTTTACAAACCATTCTTTCAAAATTGGTTACCCAGGAAATATATACATTTTTGAAGGTTGATTATCCTATTTTGGCCCACATCATAGGCATACCCAAAGTCCACAAATCTATTAGTAACCCCCCATTTAGACCTATTATTTCTGGTTCTAAATCAAAAACATATAATTTAGGGGTAGCAATCGATAGATGGACCAAACATATATATGGGAATATACCACATCTAATGAAAGATTCTTGGAATTTTTTGGGCAAATTGACTACAGAATTGTGGAAAGAAGATCTGATTTTTGTTACCATTGATGTTACAGATTTATATTCTAGCATACCGAAAGATATTGGACTGGAATTTTTCAGTAATAGCTTGAGGAAATATTCGAACATGAGCTGAGATTGTATTTGCCTTATTGTAGATATGATGGCGCTAGTCCTAGACCACAATTATATCATATTCCAAGGTGAATACTTCAGACAGTGCAAAGGGGTAGCTATGGGGACGTCTTGTGCCCCCATTTTTGCCAATCTGGTGATGTTAGAATGGGAGTCTGAACATTTGTTTAAAAGTAGGTTTTATTCGGACATTGCATTCTATGCCAGATATTTAGATGATTTATTCATTTTATGGAAGGGTAATAAAGAAGCTATTACTGAATTTATAGAGTACCTTAATGGGACGACACAATTTTTAAGATTTACACAATACTAATGAAAAAGGTACTGCATACCTGGATACTTATATTAGTCATGTGAACGATGGTTTTGCATCCAGGATATATAGAAAAACAACTTTTTCTAATGATTATATTGTATATAATAGTAATCATCCACCACATATGTTTAAAAATGTTGTTAAGGGACAATGTATAAGAGCAGCCTAATGTCATCTACTAAAGAAATTATGGAAAAGGAAATGGAATTTATCTATAATATGTTCAGAAATAGAGGATACCCTGAAAAAATGTTGAAAGATACTGTTAAATACGTCAAACAACAATGGGGTATCAAATATATACCATTGTTGGGAAGATCTTTTGTTGATGGTGGTGATATACTAGTGGAAAATATGGGTAAACAAACTTATAAAGGAGTTAATAAGAGGGTATGTGTTTTGATGTACACCCCCTATGTTAGTTTCATTAAAGATATAATATTAAGACATTGGGATTTGATAACTGTGTCGGACAACATAGGTAATGGGTTAGGGAGTATTCCAAACTTTGTGTATAAGACAGCTCCGAATATCAAAAGGTTATTAGAAAAAGCTAGTAATCATGTAAGCGTTAAGATTGCTCATAAAGGAACTAAGAAATGTGGAAATTGTAGACAATGTGGACGTATTAATAAAGAATTGCATATTAAGCTTCAAGATATGAATCATACATATGTCAGGTGCAGGGCAGGCAATTGTAACACCAGGCAGGTGGTATACCTTGCCACCTGTACAGCCTGCCCTGCATTTTATATAGGTAAAACAGAAAGACAGTTAAAAAAGCGTATTTATGAACACTATTATAAGATACAAGTGAAAGATACGAATAATGCATTATATAGACATTTGTGTGATAAAGGGGAACAACATATATTTAAATTTGCTATCATTGACCAAGTATCATGCCAACCATATGGTGGGAATTGGAAGATGTTACTGGCATTAAAAGAAAGTAATTGGCAAATACTTACGGATGCAACCAGATATCCTGGTATCAATGATAACATTAGTATAAAACCTTTTTTGTTATTAGGGTAGTCAGTTTTTCAATTTCTTTGTTTTTGGTGCAGTCCCCATACATGATATAGTATATGTATACAGTATTTATTGATGTTATACACTTGATCAATTATTTATATGTTGGACATTAAGTAATGGTTCTTATTATATATTTATTGTTTTTAAAGAGATGTTTTTAAAGTTGTGTATATTACACATATAGATTTTAAGGATTGAATTGTAATACATTCATTAATTTGTTTTTATAGGATGATGTTCCTTTAAATTTATGTATTATTTGGCGCCTTTTTTGCTATTTAAACTTTTGAAAAATCAGAGTTTATCAGTTCTGAGGAAGTCTGTATGTTTGCAGATGAAAGCGCTTAACTCGTGGATGTTTTTATTTCTTGGAATTAAAGTCTTTTCACTTTTCGAGCTGTGCCGTGGTTTATCCAGCCTAATGGAAATTGTGTTAAAGAATAATTTTTTGACTTTTGAAGGTCAGTTTTATAGGCAGAAGATTGGGATAGCAATGGGAGCAGCATGAGTCTCAGCTTTTGCAAACTTAGTTATGGCCTGGTGGGAAACACGATATATTTTCAATAGTGAATTTGTTTACTCCTGGTCATATTATTTACAATTTTTAGATGATATATTTATTTTACGGAGGGGGGGGGGAATTCTGTTGAAAGATTAGAAGAATTTTTTGACTATATTAGTAATACCACATAATTCTTGACCTTATCATATCAATATGATCCTTATAGAATTTCATTTTTAGATGTAGAATTAATCAAGGATATTGAGAATGGTAGATATATATTGACTATATATAGGAAACCCAAAATTTTCCAATACTTATCTCCATTGTAACAGCTGGCACCCGAGACATCAGAAAAAAAGCTGTACTAAAGGGCCAGCTGGTGAGTCTAGCCAGAATCGTCTCCATGGAAGATACATTTATGGTTAAATGTAATAAGGTGATAGAAATGTTCAAAAATAGGGGTTACACAGTGGATTTTTTAACAGAGATAAAAGAAGAGGTGATGACTAAAAGAAGAGAGGGTGTTTTTAAACCCCTGTTAGGAGGGGAGGTAGACAACAGGGGTGGAATTGATATCCCAAATAGTAATAATAATAGAATAAGAGTGGTGTCTAATGGAGTTTCTGGTAGTTTTAACACTAATAAATTGTCTATTTCCACTTTTAATTTGGATAGTTATGATATTATTGGAATTTTGGAAAGAAAGTGGATGATTTTTATGATTAATAATGTGTCCAGAGTAGTGGGTGACTGACCAATCAGTGCTTTTAGAAAAGACAGGTCCATTAAGCAAATGCTGGAAAGCGCAAAATTCAGTAGTAATGGACGATTAAAATGTGTTTTTAAATGTGGGAGATGTTCCCAATGGCCCTATATTAGTGTTAATGAGGAGATTAGTATTAATGGAAAAACATTTAAAGCCTTGGGCCATTATAACTGTGAAACAAAAGGAGTAGTGTATATTGCTCGCTGTCAACAATGTTTGGCTTTTTATGTAGGAAAAACTAGTAGAAAGATAAAATAAAGAATTTCTGAACATATAAGTCACATTAGAAGAACAAGGAATATGAATGCCCTATATAGACATGTACTTTTGTTTTCCATGCACAGTTTCAAGTTTTTCGTAATGGAAAAAGTTATTAGGCATGAAAGGGGCTTTATTACTGAGGAACATCTGAATAAATGTGAGTTAAAATGGCAATTACTATTGAATGCTACAAACCCACCAGGCCTTAATGAAAGCTGCTCCATTTCATCTGTGTCAAAACTGCATCAATTGGAAATATAATCAGTTTGTTTAAAGGGGCTATTTCAATAAGCAATTTTTATAAATAAATGTATTTATATGTATACATAAATATATAGTTTCAATGGTAAGCTTTTTAACTCAATTAATTGATGGTTTTAATTGATAAATTAATAGTGCTAGTTGATTGGTTGACAATGGTGCTAGAATTGTATTTAAGTGTATATTGAATGTGTTAATGTTTGTTCTGATGAAGTCTATTGATGAAAGCACTTAACTTTGTTTTGGGAATAAAAGGTTTTTATCCAAGTATAGTCTCAATAGTGAATTATTCCAGTTCTTCCTTCACTTTTGAATCTCACAAAGTGCCCTTTCACTATTCTTTCATAAAATAAAATGCATGATTACTGTTGTAATATAAATATGAAGCCAAATATGTTTCCTTTTGATGGCTATTAGAAATAAACTTCCTGCCACTACTGCCTCATTTAATTTTTAAATTCAAACAGTAACATTTATTTTACTGTTTTTGAATATGAAAGATAAAAAAGTACTCCCAGACAACATGTTCATAAATATATTAAAATTATTTTCAGTACCTGCCCATAAAAACATAGCTAATAAAAATTGAGAATAAACAAAAACACATTCTCAAAATCTTTATACCAATATAAAAAAGAGTCTTCCCATTCAACCCCAAACACATTGGGATTAACTGATGTCATTGTGACACCCATTGCAAATATTTTAATTTGATAGAAAATTATATTGTTGAACATAAAAAATGTATTTTCCAGGATCATTTCTATCAAGGCACAAATAAAATTCTGTTCCATGAAGCACATTGGCCCCTGCCTTGCTTCAAAGGTCTAAGGAAATCAACCCCCTCAGGAAAAAGATAGACCATATGAAAAAAGAAACCACCTTTCAGCTTGCTTTTGTCCACATTAGGCAGTGTGTATTTCTGTAAGATGGCACCAAGTCAATAAACATTTGAAGCTTAAAATCTCAACTCTGTTTCAGATCCATGTGTTACAAGATATAATGGTGGATTACTTTAATTCTTTGCAATACAAAAACAAAGCTTCTTTTTTTTTCTTTTGACTGCTCCCATTAGTGGGCCACCATAGCAAATTATCTGTTTCCATTCTTCCTGTCCTCTGCATCTTGATCTGTCACACCAATCACCCGCATTTCCTCTCTCACCACATCCATGAACATTATCTTAGGCCTTCCTCTTTTACTCTTAGCTGGCAGCTCCATCCTTAGCATTCTTCTCAAAATATATCCAGTATTCCTCCTCAGCACATGTCCAAACCAATACAATCTCAATTCTCTGGCTTTGTCTCCAAACTGTTCAACCTGAGCTGACCCTCTAATATACTCATTTCTAATCCTGTCCATGCTCATCACACCCAATGCAAATCTTAACATCTTTAACTCTGCCACCTCCAGCTCTGACTCCTGTCTTTTCATCAGTGCTACCATCTCCAACTGGTCTCCCTTCCATCTTGTATACCTTTCCTTCTACTCTTACTGGGACCTGTCTGTTACAAATCACTCCTGACACTCTTCTCCACCCACTCCACCCTGCCTCCCCTCTCTTATTCACCTCTCTTCCACACTCGCTATTACTGTGAACTGTTGATCCCAAGTATTTACACTCATCCACCTTCACCAGCTCTACTCCCTGCATCCTCACCATTCATCTGTCCTCCATCCCATTCACACACACATATTCTATCTTAGTCCTGCTGACCTTCATTCTTCTACTCTCTAGAGAATATCTCCACCTCTCCAGGGTCTCCTCAACATGTTGTCTACTCTCACTACAAATCATAATGTCATCCACAAACAATGTTATCCTGTCTGATCTCATCTGTCAACCTGTCCATCACCATTGCAAATAAAAAAGGGCTCAGAGCTGATCCTTCATGTAATCCCACCTCCACCTTAAATGCATCTGTCACTCCCACTGCAGACCTCACCACTGTCACACTACCCTCGTACATATCCTGTACCACTCTTACATACTTCTCTGACACTCCCGACTTCCTCATACAATACCACAACTCCTCTCTAGGCACCCTGTCATATACTTTATCTAAGTCCACAAAGACACAATGCAACTCCTTCTGACCTTCTCTGTACTTCTCCATCAACATCGTCAGAGCAAACATCACATCTGAAGTGCTTTTTCCCAGCATGAAATCATACTGCTGCTCACTAATCATTACCTCCCTTCTTAACCTAGCTTCCACTACTCTTTCCCATAACTTCATTTCGTGGCTGATCAGTTTTATCCCTCTCTAGTTACTATAGCTCTGCAAATCACCCTTATTCTTAAAAATCAGTACCAATACACTTATTCTCCACTCCTCAGGCATCCTCTCACTTTCCAAGATTTTGTTAAGCAATCTGGTTAAAAACTCCACAGCCATCTCTCCTAAACACCTCCATGCTTCCACAGGTATGTCATCTGGACCAACAGCCTTTCCATTCTTCGTCCTCTTCATAGCTGTCCTTACTTCCTCTTTGCTAATTTCTTGCAATTCCTGATTCACTATTCCCACATCATCCAAATGTCTCTCTCTCTCTCTTGTTGTCTTCATTCATCAGCCCCTCAAAGTACTCTTTCTAAAGCCAACTTCAAAAATCTTGTCAAAACCCATTTAGCAAGCTCATAGATATGCACCTGTCCTGACCCGGGCTAAACTTCTTACACAACATATACGGACAATCTGCAAAGCATGAATCCTACACAGAAAAGCATACCTAAGATGTTATTCACATAATGTTAACACTATACTTATGTCCAGTAATAGTGTCTTTTTTTCACTGTAGTATGTGCGGGGGGGGGGGGGGGTTGTTACCCGGGATAGAGTCAGATGACAAGAAATTATGTTATTCTGGAAGCTATCTCAGTAGTATTTGACATCTTAATTTGGGAAGTCTCTGAGAGAGAGAGACTGTATTCTGTATTCTGCCTTTGACCTGACAACATCAAGATCCACTCATCACATCTGTCTTGCTACTATATTTAAGTAAGTGTACTTGGGTATAGTAATTCTCTTAGCTATAGTCAGGAATATAGCATAGATATTTTTTCTTTATTTATTTGAGACTGTCCTGCAATGTTGTTTCAAATATTTCCTGTGATTTTGGACTCTGATATTATTGTAAATAGATATTTAGCATTGTCTTATTCTTTTATTATTTATTGTTAAATACATTTAAACCTTTCATTGTGGCTGATCTTTGTGAGATATATTTAAGTTCTGAGAGTACTCGCATATTTATTTGCTGACACTGTGTAGACCACTCCTAATAGCTTTGCTCTCGATCTACTACCATTTGTATTGATAGTAAATTACACAGTAAGGTGGGACACCCTTTGTTAACAGCCTTAAAGTAGCTGATAAAGAGTTGGCTGGTGGCAGTAATAACCACCTTATAGTCTGAGCAGAAGGGGGCATAGCTAGTAAACCTGTGCCAGCCTTTCCTTGGTGTGTGTGTGTGTGTGTGTGTGTGTGTGTGTGTGTGTGTGTGTGTGTGTGTGTGTGTGTGTGTGTGTGTCTGTGTAAAACAAATCTCCAAGAGTGTGTGTGTCAGCTACTTGGGCAGTGGCAGGAAGCACTGGTTGGACAGAGAGGGTGCTGGAGGTCTTGGCTTGGCCACTCAGTTGAGATCTCAACTCTATAGCTGTGCAAGTGGGGAGATGTATTGGGGATCTGCAGAAAGAGAAAGAAATCAACCCCAGACTGACTGTGGTCTCTGTGTGCTCTTAAGGGAAATTGTACTTTACTGTGTGTATACTTGTCATCCTCCCAATGTACGTCCCCCACTGGTGCTACTGGTAAGGATTGAGGCTCCTTGATTACTGGGCCAGTGATGGGGATCACATTTATTGGTTGGCAATGGTGGGATCACCACATCACATATTGTGATTCAGTGGTGTGGATATTGAACTCCTGTACCCTGTAAACAGTGGTCTCTGAAGAAGATGTTTGTACTCTCAATCAGCCACCCAGTGACCATTCAGACTTTCACATCACAATAGTTTTATTTAGTTTTTGTTAGCTTAGTTAGTCAGGGAAAGCAGGCAATGATGTTAGAAGAGGAGTATGTCAAGTTGACAAGGAGCCAGTTGGCTGAGATGTGCCATGCCAAAGGACTGGTGCATGACAGCCTGACTAAAGCAGAGATGATTGCAACTTTGGTCACAGCTGCACCACAGACCAGCAACCAGGAGGACAACTAGACTGGCCTTGTGGATGTATATCTCTCAGAAAATGGACAGTTAAACTTTGCCACAGAGGACTTAAAAATCCATCTGGAGTTAAAGACACTTGAACTGGAGGCCAAATGGTCGGAACTAGAACCAGCAGAGAGACTACGGTGTTTGGAGGCAAAAGAAAAGGAGAAACAGATGGCATTAGACCCAGCAGAGAGACTGAAACACCTGGACGCTGAGGAAAATGAGAGGCAGAGGCAACATGAAAAGGAGATGCTGACTCTTCACCAAGGTCATGGAGGTAATGGGTAAGGGAGTAACCGTACCCAAGAAACAACAAAGGTCAGTAAATTTCTTCCAGAATTTACAGAGGCTTATAATTTTGATAGTTTTATTCATATGTTTGAAAGGGTATGTAAACAGAATAATGTTGACCAAGGGCCCTGGGTATGGTTACTGACCCCCCTTATTCCATAGTAAAGATGTAACTGCTATTTCTAAATTGTCTGATACTGATTGCTTAAATTAAAATACTGTTAAAAATTGTCTGTTACAGTGTTTTAAGTTAACACCTTAAGATTATAGGGAAAACGTTTTATGAGCAAGGCAGATGAAAGTGTGTGTGAATATATTGCTGAGTTAATGACTTACTTTCATAGTTGGGTGAGTGGGTGTTTAGTCACCACTTTTGAAGGGCTAAAAGGCCTTTTGGAGAGGGAACAAGCCCTTAGCACTTTGCTTGAGGACATGAGAATCTGGTTGGCAGATAGAGAATGGAGCACAGCAGATGAGTTGGGGAAAAAGGGAGACCTATACCTAGTAAGCAGGGCATCACTGCACAATAAAGGGATACCCAGTGCTGCACATGGTCTAAGGGAACCCATGGTGGACAGCCTAAACCACCCCAACAGAGTCTGCCAGTATCAGGGAAGCCACTAGTTCAGGACCATTACAAGGACTAAGGGTTAAATGTTTTAAATGGAACCAGTGGGGTCATGTAGCATATAGATGTCCATGGAGGCAAGGTGGAGAACAAAAGGTGGAGGAGCCAGCAAGTGGGAATAAGAGAATGTCACTGGTAAGTTGTCTGGAGACAACAAGGGTACCAAACTACCACAAGAGGTTATATCCTGTCTTAGTAGATGGAAAACAGGCCATAGCTAAGAGAGACACAGCCTCTGACCTAACCATTGTGAAACCTGCAATGGCTACAGAGGAGCACTACTTGCTTGGGCAGTCCACTCCAGTCAAAGCTTTAGGAGGGACCCCATTCCAAATACCTTTGGCTAGGGTTCACCTTGACTGGGAGGATGGAGAAGGAAGCAAGCAAGTAGGTGTGTTTGAGGATATCCCTGCAGATGTCCTGATAGGGAATGATTTTGATAATGCAGGAGTGAGATCAGCTGATGCATGGAACAGACTATTAAATTACATTAAGCTAGTACTAGTTTAGATATTTTTAAGGACAGCCTGGACACTTATTATGGGAATAAGTGGTTTGGTATATTAGTTTCATAGGTGTGTATTAGGCTAATGGCCCTGGAGCCTTTACAAGCCTAGCCCAAAAAAATTGCCTAGGTACCGTGCCACCTGATGTTAGCTCACAGTGCCCCTATCCAGTAGGGTAACTGGAATGATCCCTGGAGTGAACTTTCTGTTACCCATCCACTCGTCAAGATTTCTCTTGAAGAGGGCCAGCAAGGTGCTCTGCTTGACATGAATGGGAATCTTATTCCAGAGTATGGGCAGTTTTTGGGAGATGAACCTGTCCCTCCAGCATGTTCTGTTAATTGTGGTAATGAGGTTATGATCTCTGGAGCATATGGCATGGGAGGATTGGGATTTCTTTAGGTGCAGCATTTCAAGTAGGGCTGGGTCAGACATGTATGTCAAGCAAAGATCACCTCTAAGTAGACGATAAGAGACTGAGAACAGCTGAAGTTTCTTAAGTCTGCCCATGTAGGACATGTGTTTAAGGCTTAGGATCCTTTTTGTCAGGTACATTTGTGGCCTCTCCACATCCATATTACATTACTGAACTTTTAAATGTTCGAACATCATATGGTCGACACCATATGATCGAACTTTCAAAAGTTCGAAAATGTAATAAAAAAAACAAAAAAAAACCCTACCTGAATGATTTAAGCAGGGGGGCAAGGCCCCCTGCAGCCCACACCCCCCCACTCTTTAAATATACCAACTCCAAGATCGAACTACAATGCAGAAAAGGGAAATCTCCCTATTCTGTGCTGTATGGAGATCTCCGTTGAAACACTGTAACTTTTAAAAGTTCGATCATATGGTGTCGACCATATGACATTTGAACTTTTAAGAGTTTGACAACATAATATAGACACAGCCTCTCCAGCTGTTGCAGGTGTCTGGTCAGGTACATGCCAAATTATATATAATCGATGATTGGTTTAATGAGGGATGAGTAGAGCGGGATGATGACTTCTTTCTTCCTGGATGCGAAACCTTTGGTTATAAGATGTGCCACGTAGAAGGATTTTCTGACCAGTGTGATAATGTGGTGGTCGAAGATGAGGTGGCTGTTGACCTGGGTGCCCAGATCTCTTATGGCCCCTTCAGTGTTCAGTGGGCTCCCATCAATGTGATAATTTGTGGGCACTGAGTTTTTTCCAAAGGGGATGATAACACATTTTTTGGAATTATGCTTCATTATGCTTCAGGCCATGGTTCCAACACCAGTCATTGGTCTCAGAGAGACCCTTTTGTAGGATGGCTGCATCACTTGGGGAGTTGATAATGACTCCTAGCTTGCAGTCATCAGTGAAAGTGGTCAGCCAAAGTCCTTCTGTGTTGGCCTGGACTTCTGAGAAGTAGATGACAAACAGGAGAAGGCCCAGGACCATGCCTGTGGGACTCCACTCATGACTGGTCAGCAGTCTGACTTGGAATCCGCAACTTTCACCCTGTGGGTACTGTCTGTGAGCCAATTTGCAACCCACCTAGTGATGTAAGGACTGATGCATAGTTTATTGAGTTTATCAATGATATCTGAATGGGGAATGGTATCAAAGGCCTTGGCCAGGTCGAGGTAGGCTGTATGCACTGCCTTACCCTCATCCACAGCCCTGGTGACTGCCTTGAAGAAGTCAACCAGGTTCAGCAGGCAGGATCTCCCCTTGACAAAGCCAAACTGTGTGGGGTCAAGAGTTTGGAGATTGCCTATATCTTTGTTAAGCAGGTCCATGATGATGTGCTCTATAGCTTTTCATTCCAGACTCGTCAGGCTAATGGGGGCAATAGTTCCCAGGGTCTGTAGTTGCTCTCCCTTTATGGAGCAGGATGACTGTAGCAGTGCACCATTCATTAGGGACATAGCCTGAGGAAAGGCTGTGATTGAACAGGGCAAACAGATGTGGTGCTAGTTCATCTGGCATTGAATCTGTCGGCCAGAATGATGGCTATATCTGTTGGCTCAGTATAGGAGGTGCCATTATACAATAACTCAGAGCAAATCTGGGTATTGCCTTTGAGGTTTTTGATATAGCTATAGATGGCTTTGTGGTTATTTTTGGTGTCAACCGCAGTTCTGCCTTCATAGCTGGCTTTAGAGGATTTTATAAGGGATCTCAGCTTTTTGTTGAGACTGATAAGGGAGGTTTTCCAGTCGTGTGACTTCATTTTTTTTTCTGCAACAGTTTCTTCCTTCTCTTGTAGAGTTTATTGATGTTGTGGAGCACCAGATTGGCTTCCATTTTTTGGAGGAGACCATCTTCATTCTATTTGGTATGGCAAGGTCCAAGCATTTGTGTACATGTTTGTACAGTGCACTGGTGTATGATTCAGCAGTCATGCCGAGAAGTTAGCCACCTCTGTTTTAGGAGCCCAAAGTTGGCTTTAGAGAAGTTTTTCAGAGTAGTCACCTTAGTGGGGGTTGTAGGAGAGATGGAGATTTCCATGGTGATCAGTTTGTGGTCAGATTTAACCACTGAGGAATTGACTATAGGTGTGGAGCAATGATCTCCCATGTTGGTGATAACCAGGTCAAGGATGTTGCTTCCTCTAGTGGGGGTCAGAATGAGCTGGTCCAAGGCTTTGGAACTGATAAATTCCAGAAAGTGTTGGGCCTGTACATTGGTACTTGAATAGTTTTCCCAAATAATGGAAGGGTAGTTGACGTCACCCAGTATGAGAGTATTGGGTTGGACCCTGATATATTTCAGGGTGCTTAGGAACTTGGAGTGAGAGTCTAGGGACATGTTTGGGGTCCTGTAGCAGGCTATGGCTTGTATCACCATCTTACCCAGTGTTAATTGTACTTGAAGTATCGCGGATGCGTTATGCTGGGCTACCAGTCTAGAGGTGTGCCTATCCTTTAAGAATATGGAGACACCACCACCTTTGGAACTTCTGGCCATATTCTGGGGCTGAAAGGTATGGAATGAGTTGTAGCCTGGGAGTGCAGGGGTGCTTTCTGCCTCTTTAAACCAGGTCTCCATTACAGCACAGATGTCAACATTCTCCAGTTTGAGGAGAGTTTTGAGCGAGTATATCTTGATATTTAGACTTCTAGCATTGAGCAGCATTACCCTCAGATTGCATTTGTTTGTAGCTGTTATGGTGGAATTTTGGTCTTTGGAACACTGCCTAAAAAAGGCACTTTAGGGGTGACAAGAGCATTAGCCAGTACCCAGAATCCCAGGGGTGACAGATGCAGGCCATCTCTGGCAAAGCATCGAGGTCTGTCAATCATGTCACCCCAGGCAGACAGATACTAGATCCCCTTAGAATGACACCAGAAACTTAGCCACTTGTTGAAGTCAATCATTTTCTGCTCACACTGTAGTATCATTCTGGGTGATGGTAGAATACTGCTCAGGGCTAGGGTCATACCTGCCTGGGCCACAAAATCTGAGAGTTCCATCACATCTCTTTTCATGTAGTCCAGGGAGGTACGTCTCAGGTCATTCGCACCCACATGGACAATTACTGAGTCATATTTGTACTTGTTGTGAAGTGTCCTGAGTGAATGTGTTATATGGTGGATCCTGGCACCTGACAGACAACTGACTGTCATCTTCTCCTTGTTCAGCCTAGTGAGGGGTACATCAGTGTGTCTCACAATTGACTCTCCTATGATTAGTACATTGGAAGAAGTGTTTTGCCTTAAGGGCTTGGGTTGAGGGGCACACTGTGGTGGTGAGCTATGTGTTCTGGGGTTGGTGTTGTATTGTGGTGGTCGAGTGGGTTTCTGTCTCGGGGGTCTCTATTGTTTAGGTAATTTTTTATTGAGTGCCTCCATGAAGGTGGGTGTATGGTTTGTGTTTCTATGTGTGGGTGTTGATGGTTGGTGTTTTGGAGGGCTGTGTGTTCTATGTAGTCAGTTGCAGGTGATGACCTTCTCCTCTTGACCAGCTAGTCCGATCTTGGTTGGAGCATACACTGCTTCCAGTTTGGTGGTATAAGTGCATCTCTCAAAGGTATGAGTGTTGGAAGGTAAGAGGAGAGAGTTGTCTGTGTACATTAGACAGTTGCCACACTGTCTCAGAATGCCCAAGTGCACCAGGTTACAGGAGAAAGCACAGGAAATTGCCCTACAATCATACCAGGAGGGGTGGCCATAACTAATACGTACTGGTGCTGTTACTGCATAGGAACAGCTAGTGCTGATAGCACCTAAGTGTGCTACAATATATAGTATAAAGCTTGTTAAAGTGCTAGCTGATTTAAACTAATTTTTTCACTTACCTGGTGAGTCAGGGGGGCAAGCCCCACCGGGGCTCTTGCTTCTGGCTCCAAGCACCTGGGCATCTGGGTGCGACCTGCTCCAGGGACAGTATCAGGTGGGGAGTTTGACTGGGGTGGTACACCTATCAAAGAGTGAGTAACACAGGTGTCCTAAGGCGAGCTCAGGGAGGACAGAAAAAGTAAAAGAACAAGCATGTTCTAAGGGGAAAATTGAAGAGCAGACTTTCTGGCACCGGTAATAGTTTACCTCAGCTGAGTGCCACTGCACTGTGCGCAAACATTGGCTTTTAAACCATAAAGTTGAAAGGGATGGGAAAAATGCCCAAACGGCCAATAAACTACAATTTCTGGACCAGAAACCACTCCTCTTGTGGTAGATACGCTACCTAGTGCTTACTACTCCCACTTATAAGCTAGAAGGCTTCCCTCCAACACAGAAAGGTCTGGGGGGCTCAGAAACTTACAAAACAGTCCTGGATACAGCAAATCTGTATCTGGACTAGACTAGTTACAGGAAAGGCAGGAAACAAGCTTAAAAATTTTGGGGGGGTTGCAGAAAAGCAGTTAAAACAATAGCAAAACACTTTAAATGCAGTACAAGCTAGCAATCTTGAGTGTGTAGCAATAATAAGGCAAATGCAGTTTAAATGAATGCAGATAAGTGAAAAATGACAAAAAAACAAGTGCAGAGAGCAGTAAATTGTGAAAAAATAAAAATGGAGGCACTTAGAGTATCTCTTTCTCCTTCTTGTTGCTCTTGTAGTCTGCAGGATACCAAAACTGGATCTGTGGAGCTTAAACAAGCACAAAGCCATGCAAAACCTGGGCTTTTAAACCAGAAAGTTGAAAGGGATGGAAAAACCACCCAAACGGCCAATAAAGTACAATTTCTGGGCCAGAAACCACTCCTCTTATGGTAGATAGGCAAGCTAGTGCTTACCACTCCCACTGATAAGCTACAAGGCTTCCCTCCAACACAGAAAGGTCGGCGGGGGGGCTCAGAAACTTACAAAACAGACCTGGATGCAGCAAATCTATATCTGGACTAGACTAGTTACAGGAAAGGTTGGAAACAAGCTTAGAACTTTTTTTTTTCAGAAAAGCAGTCAAAACAGTAGCAAAAACACTTTAAATGTAGTATAAGCTAGCATACTTGAGTGTGTAGCAATATTAAGGAAAATACAGTTTAAATAAATGCAGATAAATTAAAAGCAACAAAAAAAACAAGTGCAGAGAGCAGTAAACTATGAAAAAATCAAAATGGAGGCACTAAGTGCAGAGTAAGAACACTTGAACACTTAAGAGCACACAGAACAGAAAACTAAGGTAATAAGGTAGAAGATAGTTAAGTAAGAGCAGCTGAGTAAAGAATAAATAAATTTTTTTTTATTATTGGTAGGCTAGAAGGGTATTAATGCCCATGCTTGAAATATTTGTATGTATGTATGCATGTATGTATGTTTAGGCTCTGCCACAGTACAAGTACACTTCTCAATTCAAGTATTTTACATTTTTGCACTTCCTTTCTGCTCATTTTTGTTGGTGATGAATTAACCCACTAATCCACTGAATCAAAACCCTATAACATAAGCATAAGTATATATATATATATATATATATATATATATATATATATATATATATATATATATATATGGATCCCTATCAGATGATCGAGTTTTCAGAAACTCGAAATTCATATGGTTGAGACCATGGGCAGGATTCACGAAGGCTTGCACGGAGTCTAAGAGTAGTGTAAGACTCCATGCAGCCTTCGCGATCTAGGAACAGCCCAAAGTCCGTGTAAGAGACAAGCTAAAACGTCTCTTACACGGAGTGGGCGTGGATAAGCTAGTCACCTCACTTGCAGCCGAATAGCATGCAAATGAGGATGATTAGCAATCCAGGAAGCCCAGAGCAGCCCGTGTAAGAGCCGTTTTAGCTGCAGAAATGTACTCAGTTGACAACTGAGTACGTTTCTGCAAAAACCGTAATGGAGCCATGTCAGCTCCAAATAAAGGGTGCATATGTGTCAGGCAGCATGCCAATGGCCAAATATGCTGCCATTGGCAAGGTAACCTGATGCAAATATATTAAAAATATTATTTTTTTTTTCGGCGATGTTTAAACCCAGCGCAGCCCCGCGCAATCGGGCTGCGCTGTATAAAACATAAAAACGAAGGTTATAAACCCACAAATGTGGGTTTTATGCAATACATGGAATGTCAATGCAGGGACCAGCAGACCAAAACCAACATGGCCACCGTGTAGCGGTTGCTAAGGGGGGAAGCTGAGTCTAAGAGATGTAACTAAGCATTAGTAGGCAATCTGATGCAAATGAGTGTTAGGATACTGAATTCCACTGTCACATAGCAAATGAGCACACTCTGAGTAGTGTAAGAGTTACAGAAGGGGGAGGAACAGAGTAGGAGATAGGTGACATCACAGGGGGGAATGGTAGAAAGAAATGCAGTTCATTGTAGGTCAGAGTTACATGACAGATGTCAGACAGATATCATGGAAAGAGGTGTGCCACTAGATAAGCATGAGAAAGTCAAGAAATGGAAGGTGTACACTGTTGCCTACACCAAAGTTTCTTGCTGGGCGTGTATGCGCATGTGTGTGCGCCATGAAGCACGAGTAAGGCAGTGTGCGCGCGTGTAAGGCAGACTGAACATGTGGGAGCGTGTTGGGAGATGTTTAACACTGTTTTCATGGGTGTGCACGCGTTTTAATCCGAATAAGCAGATTCTGAACCATGTAAGCATGTGTGTGCGCGTGTAAGCCACTGTGAGCGTGTTTCTGCTGGTTTGCACATGGCTCCTCCCTGAGGAAACAGAGAGGAAAAAGGAAGCAACAGATTTAGTAGGAAGCTAGCAGGGAATACTGCTGGAGCTAGCAGGTGAAAACAATTAGAAGCAGGCAATTACACAGGCAGAATAGTAGCCCAGCCCAGCATTTAAAACTCTGCAAACAGCAGTGCAGGATGTTTCTCTCAAGAAACACTGCAAGACAGGAGTAAGTTATTAGAAGTGAAAACTGAAAAAGCTGAACTCAGAGCAGAAATGTTAGGGGCTGCCATAGCTGTCATAATGAGACATAGGCGACTTGCTGAGGGTGGTGACAATGCAGATGGTGCCAGACAACCCACAGTGAGGAGACGGAGAAGAGTGTACAGGCCCAGGGTCAGCTACCACAGGTTACATGAGCTGGAGATACTAGAGCGCTATAGAGTGGACAGAGACCTCCTGCAGCAAATAGTGGAGCTGTGCAGGTCACGCCTCACACACAGAACCAACAGAGGGGAACCCGTCCCAGTGGAAACCAAGGTATGTGTTGGCCTAAGAATACTAGCAACAGGTACCTTCCAGAGACCAACTGGTGATATGATGGGGATATCACAGGCATCAGCCTCCAGGGTACTGCACCAGTTCCTGGATGCCATGTCAGCACATGTCGGTGATCATGTATATTTCCCCAATGCCCGTGAGGTATTGGCCAGCAATATCGCCTCTTCCAGCAAATAGCGGAATACCCTGAGGTAGTGGGTGCAATAGACTGCACGCACATACGCATCAAAGCACCAGCCAGTGAGCAAGGTAGGGCATACATCAACCGCAAGGGCTTCCCCTCCATCAACTGCCAGGTCGTGTGTGATGCCCAGGGCATAATAATGAATGTGTGTGCTGGCTGTCCTGGGAGCTACCATGATTCCCACATCTGGCATTTGACGCAGCTGTACCAGACATTTGCCAATGGGGACATCCCGCACGGACACCTAGTGGGGGATGCAGGTTATGCACTGGAGCCGTGGCTGATGACACCCATCAGAAACGCACACACACCTGAACAGGAACGCCATAATGAGGCACACGCACAAACACGTAATGTAATAGAGCGTGTGTTTGGGCTGCTCAAGTCACGGTTCCGTGTCTGGACACATCTGGTGGAGCCTTGCAGTACACACCAACTACATGTACCCAAATTGTCATGGTATGTGCTATGCTACATAATATGATCTTGCGAAAACAGTTGCAGCAGGACCAGCATAGGGCTGGGCCAAACAGCCCCCCACCATTGCCAAGGCCATCACAGGCAGAGCGTGACTCGGAGGAGGAACAACCTGAGCCTGCCCCAGTAGGCAGAAGGAGGCGTGCCCAGTATGCCCTGGCCTTGGCAAAGAGGCAACGCATAGCACATACACTGGCTTAGCAGGAACCCTGGGAATGATACCCCCTCTGACTCACTCAAATAATAACATGGATGCCTACAATGACATGACCTGCTCACAAACATGTACAGGGAAGTGTAATATGCGCATCCGACAGAGGCAGCCCTGCAGCACCACCTGAGGCATGAATGCCATGTGTTAAGTAATGTAACACCATGTACTATATGCACACCTGAGGACCCTGACTAACATCCTACCTCACCAAGCATCATGCCACAATATGACAATGAGATGATCAAGTGCAATAATTGACTGAAGTATCGCAGTTAGTCAAAGGGGATCCAATGTGTGCCAGTCTGGGATGACATGCTGAGCATGACATGATGCTCCACCTGCTAGGACTGGCGTGCACCTATCAGTGCAGGCCGTATGGATACTGGCAAAGGCTGTTGTTACCCACAGTGTGCCCTGAATAGGTAAGGCTCAAAACACAAACCTATCTCCATAGGTATCAGAAGGGATAAGAATAAGATAAGAGATAAGTCGAAACAGCAAGATGCATGCAGTCTAAACTCACCCAGTATGAAGAATGTTGATATCTGTGCTGTAACAGAAAACTGAGTCAAGGCTCACAACAGCACCCTAACACTACCAGGTTACACCTCATACTGTGCTGTACAGCCTCAAAACATGGAACAAGCTACAAAAGGAGGGTGACTAGCAAGAATTGTCAAGGATAACCACACCCCATGTTGGTACCACAACAAGAAGCAGCATGGACTAGCCATGGTCAAGTAACAGTGGCTAAAACTGCCCCCAGTTTATAGCCTGCTACAGACTACTGTCCCAACACCAGGAACTGCACCTGGCCTATGCTGGAATACATGAATATATCAAGTCCTCCAAACCATATTATATTGGGTGACTGAAAATACCCAGACATAGACTGGGAGCATTATACTAGCTCCAACAGTGTAGGACAAAAGTTCATAGAATCCATAAACCAAAAGGCCCAGGAACAACATACCACTCCCACAAGAGGGGTAAGCATACTGGATGTGATAATCAGCAACATGGGTACTGGATGGCAAGACGAGAAGTGTATTGCTCACTGGTAAAACCAGACCATAGAGTAATCACACTGGATATACAAATCCTGACCACAGTCCCTGGCCAGAAAACCACAGTAGAAAACATGTGTAAAGCAATATTTGCACTCCTCCAAACTGATGTGGAATCCATTAAAGGTCATGTGCAGGTGCAAAATATGGGCCACACCTCAGAACCTGTAATACAGCCATTCCATGAACACTGCCAGGAATGCTTGGATTATGCAATCCTAAATTAAAACAAGACACAATGCCATACACGCAGGCATCTGGCATGGTGGACACCAGCCATAACCAAACCATGCAAGAGAATGAGGAAGCTACTACATGATAGAGCAAACATAAACAATGAAGTAATCACTGATCAGTAGTATGGCAATAAAATATGTCCACACATACAATCCACTAAGGCCAGCCACAACAAGTTGAATCTGTGAATCCTGAGGCAATGTTACACCTGCCCCAAGTACACAGACAACCCCCAACTCCACCCAAGAAATACAAATATATGTGAGAGATGCAACCATCTATCCAAACTGGAGGCTGAGCTCCCTCAACTCAGTACTCCCAAAACTAGTCAGGAGGAGAAGGTAACCACACACACCACAAACACAGTCCCACATAGACCTATCACAACTGCAAACCAAACACATAAACACAGAAAAACATTCCCGGAGGCACAAATTACAAACACAGCACACCAACAGAGGCCTCTAAAGCAGACACCCAATCAAACAACCTCCAAACATAGCACATGCAACACATAGTACACAAAGCTGGTGTGCCAAACAGTCACAGGCCAGAAGGAGAAACAACATGCCTGATACAGTTGTAATAGGTGACTCCATAGTCAGACAAACTGCTGTCCCGCACACCAGACTGAACAAGGGAAAGGGTACAGTAAGCTGCCTGTAGGCTGCCACAATACGCCACATAACAGAAGTATGCAGGTCACTCCAAAGCAAGTAGAAATATGATGCAGTCATATTCCATGCTGGTGTGAATGACCTGAGATGTACCTCCCTAGACTACATGAAAAGAGACATAGATGAGCTCTCTGATTATGTAGTCCAGGCCGGTATGACACTCACCGTTTTCAGCATCCTACCCTTACCAAGAATAATGCCACACTACAAACACGGAATGATCAGTCATAGCAAGTGGCACACTTACTGGTGTCATTCCAAGGGGATCCAATGCCTGTCTGCTTGGGATGTCATGCTTGACAAGCCACGCAGCTGTTCTTGGGATGGCTTGCACCTGTTACTCCTGGGCGTCTGGATATTGGATAAGGCCTTTGCCACCTCCATAGAGCCTTTTGTAGGCAAGGCTGAAAAGACTAACCCACCACCCTAGAAAACATAAGTGGAAAGAAACATAAGGGTAATGCTGACCAATGCCAGATGTGTAAACCCCAATATGCATGCTCCCAAGGCCATCCCCAGTATGGAGAACATCGATGTCTGTGCAGTGACAGAAACCTGCTGCAAGCCTCCTGACAGCACACCAGCACTACCAGGTTATACCACATATCATGTGTCATGGCCCCAAAACCTGGAACAAAACATAAAAGGAGGGTGAGTATCCATATTCAGCACAGACACCCATATGTCCAGGTAACTGACAATGCACAAGGCATTGGAGTCCACCCATGTGCAACTAACTGTAGGCAAGACTGTTGTACAGTCTGTAGCATGCTACAGACCACACTCTCACACACAGGAACCCCACCCAGCCGTCCTGAAGACACTGGACAGTATGAATGTCCCACCAAATACCAAACAAGGTACCACAAATTACCACATAGGTGGTAAACCATTATGTATGGAAGGAGTAATCAGGGACCTAGGGACACAAGTGGACAGTAACCTGTTATGTGACACTCACATTGCCAATGTGGCTAGGAAGACTGTCTACATTTGACACCGTATCAGGAAAGGATTCACATCTACGTCAACAGAGGTCATTGTGCCCCTATACTGTTCTCTTATCACACCCATAATCTAGTACAATGCCTCATATGGGATTTACCTTACCTGACACCTGCAGCAGTTAGAAAGACCTCAAAGGTACCTCACCAAGAGGATAAAGGGTCTCAAATATATGTCATATGCTGCCTGGCTGTAGACACCCCAGCTGAATGCAGTCACATACTGCCTACACAGAGGCATTGCATGCCTGTTGTAGAAGGCCATGCCCAACACAGGAGTAATGGACATGCTCCACCCCAGAAAACTCAAAGCCATCGGAGCTGTGAGAGTGAGAGATGTCAACCTCAACAAATAATGAAATAGGATGTGCTGGTGGGACAGATACATAATCCAGAGGCTCCCCACACCCTGGACCAGAATCCCACTCCATGTTAGGCAGAGCCCCTCACTGACACTCTTCAACAGGAATCTTGCCAAGTGGATGGATGATTATAGAGTTACACTGGGGGTCTTCACTGTGTCATGTCCAGACAGAGGCACAGCAAAGCAAATCATAAATCGCCATAATATTCACATAGCAAGGGGTGGCAAAAGCCACACACATTCTGGCTAGGCTAACAAATGCCCTAGGGTGGATAGCCTAGTATGAACCTATGAACCTATGAAGATACAAATTGTACAGGACACTAAGGATAATCCCAAGGCTTTCACAACTGATGGTAGGAACAGTGTTGGGAATTCACAGATATGCTCTGAATCACACAAATATCACAAACACACACACATATTGCCAACATACATCCTGACAGGTGCAGTGCAACCCCCCCCCCCCGCAGAATGCAGAATATCTATCCCAGCAGACTGCTGGTCCCCTGACATTGCAGATGCTGAGGTAACAGCCAGCATCTACAAAGCAAAACACACAGCAGCAATGGTATGAGATGGTGTCCTGGGCTGAGTGCAACATGGACTCCAAGATGAATGGAATGCCAAATCACACTACTGCTCAATGTCAGCCTTACCACAGAATATGTACCCAAAGAGCAGTGTACAACAACAGTGGTCCTTCTCAACAAAGGTGTTGCCTGAATGGATACTGAAAACTACTACCCCAGAATCCTGAGAAGCTCGGTCTGCACAGCTATGGAAAGGATCAGCATGTACCACAGACATAAAGATATTGGGGACCTACTGACACCAGACCCTACCCAGTGTGGCTTTCTTAAGTGCAGATCTTGCCCCTAAACATGTTTGACTCAATTGAAACAGTCATCAAGGTCATTGATGAGGGCAATGTGGTCCACACAGCGTAGCTGGACCTTGCAAAGGCTTCTATACAATACCCTACATGTTCATTATAGATAAGCTCACCAGCTTAAATATAAACCCCTATGTCAGTAGAGGGGTTGCAAACCAGACCAAGGACAGAACAGACATGGTCAGACATGCTGCAGCCATGTCAGACTACAAACCAGATATAACTGGCATCCTACAAGGCTTGGTCCTGGGATCTCCCTCGTCTGGTATATATGTCCCATAGGTACAGGCAAACATGGAAGGACTGTGTCTGAACATGTTTGCAGAGGACTACAAACTGCTCACCATATATGATCCACCAGCTGACACAAGCTTCCCACAAAAGGGCCACATAGAAACAGACAACTGGTGCCATAGCCATGTCAGCAAGCTAATTGCAGAAAAGTGTCGAGTCAACCCCCGTGGATATACAGTAAGTGCCCACCAATTACCACATAGGTGTTAACCCATTATGTAGTTAACATGTAATGAGAGACCTGGGGACACAAGGTGATAGATATCCTCCATTGGACAAACATGTGCTGTAGTGTTTACAGAAACATACCATATACCCACCTAATCATGAAGGTTGTCAGATCTAGATAAGGGGAGGTCATTGTGGCTCTGCAGTCATCCTTCATCAGCAGTACAATTGACTACAATAGCCCCTGTGGGATGTGCCTCAGCAGACACCTCCATCAACCGTAAAGTCCCCAACAGTACCTCACCAGGAGTATCAAAGAGCTTGCACAGATGCCATGTGTTGCCTGTGTTGCTGGTATCAATAAACATGCTGCACCTTGTACAATCTGAATGGCAGTGAGCTATGCACATGAGAGATGAACCCCAGCACTGACTTACATAGGACAAGCTGTACTGCATGATCCATAACACAGAAGCCACCCCCACCCATGAGTAAACTCCCAGTACAGGCTACCCATAGAGTCACTTATCAATTTTCCTCAATAGGAATCTTGATGAGTGGATGGGAGATGTTAGCTTTATCCTGGGTATCACTGTCATGTCACAGGTAGACAGAGGCACAGTATACTAACCATGACATATGTCATGGCAAACTCCACTTACAATGTGTGTTGAAGGACAAACACACTCTCCAACTAGCATTAGACATGGACTAGGGCACATCGCTAGTGTTTGCAAATGTACACCTATGTTGTGGAATACACTACCAATGTTGGACAAGCCTGGTTTAAGTAGTTCACATCTGAACAGAATGCAACATGGTCAGATGTACACAACTGGCCCCTAACCAGGCTGTTGTGCTCACTATCTAAATGTAAAGCAGTGATAGCACTAAAGCCCAGGATACTGTCCACCACAGTCAAAGTACTACCAGTACACTATACAGTACTACAGTGTTAGGTCAGTGTGAAAGGATGTTGACAACTGTATGCAAAGTATCCCATGCAAACACTGCAGGCACAGTATAATCCTGTTGTGTTCACACACAAAGCAGTTGTACAGTAACTACACAACATGACACACAACACACAACCATAAACGGGTGATATTTGTTGAAGTTCACACTCATCCACAAATGTGTTGGGCTGCAGAGTTCAACATATGGAATGCTCACACTGGGCATGCTCACACACTTTGATAAATGAGACATATGTCAGACAACATGCCATGGGAAGGCTGAACTGGGCATGCTCACACACTTAGGCCAAATCTCATTTTAGCAGTTGGACACACATATCTGGTATTTTTACATGTTATTCCAGGAACCAACCACATTACAGTGTGTGTTTGGCTGAGGGGGGTTAGTGTGTGTGCAATTGTGTGTGAGGGAAATGTCCCTTTTGGCAACTAGGTGAACAGACTACAGGATGCACATTTCCCTTTCTAAACACTGTTCAGCTGAAGGCCATGGCTCTGGCGCAAGTTGTCTGTTTCTATGATGCCCCTTTGGAAGATGCTTGTGTCGGCTGGAGAGTTGATTATGGTGGCCAGTTCGCAGTCATCTGCATATTTGGTCAGCCACAGTCTGTCCGTGTTGGCCTGTACCTCCAATAAATATATACCAAACAAGAGAGGTCCCAGGACTGAGCCTTGAGGGACACAACTCGTAACTGGTTTGGAGTCTGGCATGGCTCCAGCAATTCTAACCATGTGGGTTCTGTCCTTGAGCCACTGTGCAATCCATCTAGTGACATAGGGGCTTATATTTAAGCTGGTGAGCTTCTCTAGAATGCCCAAGTGGGGTATTGTTGTGAAGGCTTTTGCGAGGCCCAGGTAGGCTGTGTGAACCACCTTCCCCTCGTCAATGGCCTTGGTGACTGTTTCAAAGAAATCAACCAGGTTAAACCTGGTAGTGCTGGTGTGCTCTCAGTAGCCCTGAACCAGGCATCTGTTACTGCACAGATATCGATGTTCTCCATGCCAAGGAGAGTTTCGGTGCATGCATCTGGAGGTTTAGACTTCTGGCGTTGGGTAGCATTACTCTTAGTTTCTTATCCCTTGTAATACCTATGAAGGTGGGTTTGTCATTTGAGCCTTGCCTAACATAGGCACTATGGGGGTAGCAAGAGCCTTTGCCAATATCTGAAAGCCCAGGGGTGACAGGTGCAGGCCGTCCCTAGCAAAGCAGGTAGTTCAACAGAAGATGAATATGTGAAGGTGTAGTGCCTGTGATTAGTTAGCAGTAGCATATATGACTGCTCACGTGGACACATGCCAGGTAAGTCATATGCACTGTGTCACAGGCAATGTACATGTGAACAGGACAAACAGCGACATCCTGTCAAGTGGGACATGGACATACATATAGTAAGCTATGCAGATGGCACTAGGAGTCCACAGAAGCTCTATAACTATGTGTTGCAGGTGTGATCAGTATTCCAGGGTAATTTCAAGCAAACATGCATGCAAACAAAGCTACAGTAAACAGGGCTGCATGTAGTCCATTGTACAACAAACAAGCTGTACCACTTCCAGTAGGTAACACTGCAAATATGCAGGCACTATACACATGTACATGGAAATACACGGGTCAGATAGCTAGGGTCCAGTCTCTGCGCACACAAGTGTACAGACCATGTACTGTCAGGATGTACAATAACTGGATGGAAACCCATGTGCTCATACCTGCAGTAATACACATGTCAAATAACAGACACTGAGCCTTCACTCAGTGGTTCCATACTTAGTAGGATGTATGCTACCTGGCCTGCCACCACAGTATCCCTGACATATATGGGGACTCTCCCTCCTGTGACAGTTAGTTTTGTGTGTTGGGGCTGTCTAGCATGGTATGAGATGTGAGCATGCAGTGCTAGGGTGCTCCTGTGTGTCCTGTACCAGTCGTGTAGTACTGCACACATATCAACATCCTCAAACATCTGCATTGCAGAGTCCAGTGTGGGCAACATGCCACTTGCAATTTACATGTCCATCATTGCATATTACTACATTCATTACCTTATCCCCTGTGCTACCTATGTATGTAGCCTTCTGCTGACATCATTACTACCAGTATGCCAACATGTGCAGATGATACACTATGGTACTTACCATGGGTGTAGACAACAGTACATGACAATCACACACTTACTGCATCAGGCATGCTGTGATATACCCACAATTAATTCAGCACACAGTACTGTTAACAACATGATACTATTACTACACATCTATGTGGTCACCCTGTGCATCAGCAACATGTTAACCTGTACCTGCACAGTTGTTACAGATTGCAGGAGGTGGCACAGTTTCATCATATGCACAGGGTGTGAACTTGGTATGCCTGAGTCAGCCACCGATACCACCGATTGACATGTATGTGTATGTGTGTTGGTGAGGGACAGCAGTAGAAGGTGGGGCAATGTTGATGCAGTGTGTGCGTGTATGCGGTAGCCCTAGGTGTTGTCAAATTGCATGTGTGTATGGATGCACACAGTTCCACCTCATGGCTGCCATATACTGGTGTTTGTGGACAGCCACAGACTGTACCTGCCAGGTCATACAGATCAGTGTCTCTGGCCACGGACACAGTACCTGTGCCTTGCAGGGGTGCTACGGACCGTATCCGGTACCAACCCAGACTGGGTACTGTCATCAGAAGCAGGTGTTCATTGACTGGACACAGATCCCTGTCGGGCCTGGCCAGAGCCACGTGCACATGGTCTCCTTGGGCGGTCTGATGACAGCACAGACCCAGCATTGCTGGGGCTGCTGCTGGCACTACGGGCGCCGCGCCCTGTTGTCATCCGGCGACTGCCAGCTGCTGCTGTTGCTGGCATACGCCACGCCGATGCCTCAACCACCCACCATCGCCCTGGCTCATGGACATGTAGTTGTGGAACCGGTCTAATATGTCCCCACAACGTCTGTCTATGACATCGGTGAAATCACGGATGGCAGCCGCAATGTCACGCATACTGTCAGTCATGGCTGTGCGACATGCTGTCAGCTCCCTCAGACCCTGTCTGGTGTACCGTTCCATACGTGACTGTGCCTGCATGACAGCCAGAAACATAGCTGAGGTTGTAAGACCTCTGTGGGCATGTCTGACAGGGGCAGTACGCCCACGGATGCTCCCACGAGAACCCCTGGACATCTGTCTGTGTGGTACCATCTCTGGGCCATGCCCATGGCTGCTGTGTGGGGTGGCATGTGCCACAGATACCACATTACCCTGGTCAATGCCCACTGTATGCTGTCCATCACCTGGGGACATTGGTGACAAGGGGTGTATTGGCAGGATAACTGTTCGCATTGATGGGGTTGACAGCTGTTTACTGTCAATCGGCTGACCAATGGCGGACCCTGGCATACCTTCCTGTGCCATTACACAGATGTCATCATTATCAGTACCCACGGCACCTGATTCAGGTTCTCTGCTACATGACACCAGAGCAGCACCAGAACCAGTGGGAGGGAAACAGGAAACACAGTTTACAATGTCTACACATTACCAGTGATGCACACATGCACACATGCACAGGTGCACACATGCACACATGCACAGGTGCACACATGCACACATGCACACATGCACAGGTGCACACATGCACACATGCACAGGTGCACACATGTACACATGCACCCATGCACACATGCACAGGTGCACCTATGTACACATGCACACATGCACAGGTGCACACATGCACATGCACGTGCACACATGCACAGGTGCACATGCACATGCACAGGTGCACACATGCACATGCACACATGCACACGTGCACAGGTGCACAGGTGCACACATGCACACATGCACACATGCACAGGTGCACATGCACACATGCTATTACATGCACAGGTGCACACATGCACATGCACAGGTGCACACATGCACCCATGCACCCATGCACAGGTGCACATGCACACATGCACACATGCACAGGTGCACACATGCACACATGCACACATGCACAGGTGCACACATGCACACATGCACACATGCACAGGTGCACACATGCACACAGTTTCACACAATTGTACAGTACTCAGTATGCGTGATATCAACACACAGACACAGACACACCTACATGCATACAAAGAGCACTACTAAGTGAGCCAAATAGTACTATTACTATCAAGACTATTACAGGAATTGTTAATACACACTCACCAGCATGGATAGGCTGCATTGCTGTTATACTAGAGGGACCTGCAGATGTGAAGAAACTAATGTCAGTGGGCACAACTGTGCCATTGCTACTGAGTATGATACAGGTCAGTAGTACAACAGTCGCCTTTTACAGGTCAGCTGCTAATATTGAGGATATCACACTTGCACATTAAATACTATGGTGACAGCTACAAACTAAGGACACACCTCACACATGCATTAACTACCAGTGTACACAACAGTCAACTATACATATGGCATATTACCTGCACGTTCACTGTCTTGCTGCTGCGTGGCTCCAGCCTCCATCATAATGCATGTCTGTTGCTGTTGTTGTTGCTTGCGGACTGGAGCCACTACACTCATGAGTAGTCCCTCCAGTCTGGTGAGTGGGGGATGTGTAGCCACCCCACCACCTGTGGTGACCTGTTGCTTGTGGATATCCGACGCACGCTGACGGGCATGTCTGACTAAATCACTGCAGTGATGTCGTACCTGCTCATATGTCCTATTATGCGTGCCTATGTCATTTACCCGATGGACAAGGTCTTGCCACAGTGCAGCCCTCTCCTGCTGATTCTGGCTGGTGCGGGAAAAGAGTATTGCATAATCCCACACCAGGCTCTGGTGTATCTCCTCATCTTCAGCTGTGGAGTAAGTGGGATTCCTCGGGTGGGCCATGTACCTGAGAAAGAAAATAACCTGATATCAGCAATATATGTCAGCAGAATTTGGCACACATACTACACATGCTACTCGACTGTTATGATACAACATATCTCACATATATAGCATCTGTCTGTCTATTGGTGGATACACATGTAAATGGCCAGGTATCAGTGCTCAGCCAGCAACTGTGCAACAGTACCTGGCACACTCCATATGACATACTACCAAACCCCAGCAATCAGAACACTGATTCAGGTCAAGAGCACCTCCTCACTCTGGGGGTTTGTATCTAGGTACTGTATGGCCTACATCATCAACTACTGTGAGCTGACCACACACTGATTGCCCTGGATATACATATCCCACCTCCACCACCAGCACAAACGACTATAGTGAATAACATTACAGATGCAAACTTTACACTTTGTAACAGTGACATGGTATCCTTTCAGCCCACTGGGCCAGTGGCAGATACAACCCTCAATGCTGACCCCTACACAATTGCTTTCTACAGACATCTCCGAGAATGCATGGATCATGCAATCCCATATATGACCAAAACACTCTCCAGAAAGGGACAGCATCCTGTCTGGTGGACCCCAGCCATAGACAGATTGTATTACAGAAGATGGAAGCTACTGCAAGACAGAGAATAATTCCATAAAGGGAGGTCATGTCTGAGCAGCACTAGTAAGGATCTATTTTCCATCATACAAACATCCATGGGCAACTTTGAGAGGGAAATCAAGAGGGACACTACAGATAACCAGAAGGCCTTCTTTAGTTATGTTAGCAACCTGGTCAGGATCCATCCTCTATGCCCATAGTTAGTACACAACAACAAATATTTCACTGACACCACAGATATTGACAACATTGTGGCAGACAGGTTCAGTGCAGGTGTCACCCGCCCTCTCCCCAAAATAAGACATAGTTATCCCAGCTGACTGTAACCTCCCTGTCATCACAGATGTCCAGGTGAGAGCCACCCTCAGGACAGCAGAATACACAACATGAATGGGACCTGATGGTATCCCCAGTTGCATGCTACATAAACTCTGACAGGAGCTAAACACACATATAGAAGTGCTATGTAACACTAGCCTGACTACAGGATATGTACCTGTACACTGGCGCACAGCAGCAGTGGTTCCACTCCACGAAGGAGGCACCTCAACATACCAATACAATACAACACAATACATTACATTACAATACAATACTATACAATATGCTATTGCCCCTGGGACTACAGCAGCGTACTGTTCTGCTACCCTGACCATTGTGACACATGTGGTGTGATGGTACCTGCTGCTGTCACACAGTTACACAGGGTGACTCATATGGCATATTACCTATCTGACTAACATTCAGCAGGGGTATGTGTGACATGTACTCATGGGGAGTCTTGCTTCTTAACACTGTGTGGTTTATTGCAAGGTATGTCTTATCTGTAGGTAGGAACTTTTACCTCCACATGTGCACTCTATTGCAGTGGCACGGACGATACACAGCAGTCATTTAGGTTGTGGATGGTGTGAGGTGTTACTATGGTTGTTGGACATCTGTCATGGGTGTGACTTACATATGTAAATCCGGGAGTGGTAACCTCTATGTGGGTAATATATGTGTACTCTGTGGTGTTGTCAGTCACTGTGCATTGGTAATGTGTTTGAGTGCATTGTCACAGTGTTGTACATGTCACTGTGTCCTTCTCCATATCTGTAGCTGTCATGTGAGGTCCATACCATGGCATCCATTATGTGGTGTGGAGGGGTACACCGACCTACATGTCCATAGCTGACACACCATGTTCGCTGACACATACCATGTGCAGGTATTCCAGGGATAGTGTGCCACTGTGAATATCATTGGGGCCACTATTGTACACATTTATGACCCTGTTCACTCCTGACACAGGCAGTGGTGGGCAGCCAATCACATATCTGGTGGTTACTGGTGTAGGTGATTTGAAATGTGGTATGGTACTCCGGTTTTGACACTGGTGTTCACGTCATGCCTTTGTCACCAGGAACCTTTTGCAATACATCTGTACACGTGTGCCTCACTCAGAATTTATATACATATCTCTCTCTCTCTATATATATATATATATATATATATATATATATATATATATGTATATAGATATATCTATATATATATATATATATATATATATATGTCTGTATACATATACACATATATATATTGATGTACATATATTGCTATAGATGTGGAGAGGGAGGGGGACACAGAGGGGGTGAGAGTGACAGAGGGGGTGGGACAGGGTGTGTTGAAGGTCATATACAGTCATATCTGTAGATAGTCAGATCAGTCTGTCTATGTATATGTATCTACATATATCTATATCTGTATGTGTGCATTACATATATATGTTTGTACAATATTCTATCTACATCTGTCTATGTATTCCTACATCTCTCTCTCTATGTATGTATACATGTATGCATATCATATATATATATATATATATATATATATATATATATATATATATATACACATACATATGTTGACATACATATGTATCCATATGATAGACAGGTATATCAACATGTTTGTCTACCATACTGTATAAACACACTAACATACTGCTAAACATACATAACTGTGAAACCTACTTTGTACATGGCACTACAACCTACAATCAACCAACATTGATATGTGCACATAGATGCTATGGACAGCCTTCACTGATAGTTGCTGTATGTCCCCTGCCCTTTACACATCTTCATATACATATGGATACAGACCAATGACACATATGGAGGGTTCACAGTATGTAGACCTTTATAGTATTACTTTACATTACCTGTGTTTGTCATAGCTGCTTGTGTTGCCGTCTGGTTCTCTGTCCTGCTGCTCCACTTCCCAGTTGTCAGCTTTCAGGTGGCTGTTGCTGAACAATTTGTTTGTGTCTGCTTAATTGCAATTTTCTCTGTCTCTGTCTCTGTCTCCCACTCTCTCCCTGTCTGTCTGTCTGTCTCTCACGTCCTTCTCAGGGTGCAATAAAAGTATTGCATGTGTGGACTGGGAGTACAGCATACTTTTGTAGGTATCTGCATATGCCCATGTGATGGCCTCTGCACCAATTGTTAGCCAGCATTTACTAATTGCATGCAGCCAGTTGTGTACTGATTGCAGTTCTCACTGTGATTTCAGAACAGTGCTATAAAAAGGTATGTGAGATAGGCATAGCCCTTTCAGATTTTAAGGGCAGGGACCATGCTGTTATGCTGTGGACAATGTTCTGTGAGTGTAAAGGTTGGTATCTCTCTCATATTTCCAGGTGTGTTGTAGATTAACATTCCTCCATTCATTTCTCCGGTTTCCTGTACTAACTGTGTATGTACACTGACACCTACAACTACTACTACTGTTAATGTGTGTGTGTGTGCTTTCCTTTCACTTTTGCTTGCACTTTGTTGCTAAGGCTTCAATATTTGCCCTTTACAGTCACTACTTGTACGCCTGCTAGGTGTCCTGACTGTAGTGTGCTGCTGTAGCTTTCCTATTTTCCATGTACATTCACACCTTGGAATGCTTGCTATATCTGCTAGGGTGTTACAGCATGCAGTGTGGTCTGGCCATGGTGTGGGCCTTGACATCTATTAGGGTATTTGAGTATGCTGCTGAGCAGGCCCCAGAGACTTTCAGGTTCATCTGTTATCTGCCTCATGGAATGGTACATATCAGTGGGGTACACCCATTAAAATGTCTGGTATGTTGCAGTTGTGACTGTGGGTTAGCATGAGCATATGTATTACTACACTTTTTCTGCCATGCAAGTGGTGAATACTTTCAGGACTCCATAGTTACCATTGCATGTGTTACACCTTTCTGCCTACTGTTTGTACATTTCACATGGAGTCTGTGGGGCATCCCTGTAAGTCATTCACTGTTGCTATGTCTAGGCTCTTAACTATTCAAATATGGTGGTGTCAGACCCTTCATGTGTACAGATATTTGCAGGTTGTCCAAATTTCTGCCTCATATTTTGGTCAATATCTCATGCACACCTTTTTCTGGCAAATCACTCTGGGCTCAAGTCAGAATATGGCGACAAACATTCAAGTTTCAGACTTCATTCCCTTCCAAACATCCCACAAAATGCAGACCCTGTTACTCTCTGAACTGTCTGCGTTTGTTGTAACATTATTTGTAATGTGTCCCTGGTTTTGTGCCTTTGCTCCACATATTTTATTACTTGGTCCAGATGTGTTCCTGTAAGAGGTTGTGGGGTATGGGCAGTGATTATCCTGCTGTGAGTATGTGTGTGGCTTGCAAGGTGCTATAGCGACATTATTACCTACTAGCTACCAACTAGCATGGCTGTTTCTGTTCACACACTACTATTATGGAAATCCACTAGTTTTGATAGTAATTCTAAATGGCATGCTTTGTGTACTACACATCTATATTCCCTTTACATTCATTCCTACTATTACATGCTATATTTATTTTAGCACAATGTTCTTGTATAAGAGTCATGGCTTAGTGGTAAGTCATGCAGACTACTGTTTCCAAGGTCCTGGGTTCGGGACTGCCAGTGGGATTTTATTTTGCTTCTGAACTGACTACAAGACCTGTCAATCAAAGCGACTAAGGCACTTTTAAGCAGTTGTAACCGGGTTAGCGCTGGTTTGCGCGGAGCTCACGCATGCGCACTGGCGTTTAGCTCTGCGCACACAAGCGCACACCCTCTTACAACCGCTTAAACGTGCTTACTCTTGCGCACACCCGCGCTATTTTCTTTGAAAGAAAAGAAAATGGGGAGACAGGAAAGTGGTGAAAAAGGGGTCACAAAGAGGGTAAGACAGTAGGGAAACAAGCTTGGGATGTGCAGGAGGGATGTAGGTAAGGCCCATAGCTGCCCATTTCTTCATCAGCAACAGCTGTGCATATGTATGTAATTTGGTGTGACATTTGAAACCTTCCACCCCTGAGAGAGGTATCGTTCCATGTCCAGCAGACATGTGTGCAGAATGGGCAGCTATGTATGGGGCGTAATTTTTTTGTGTGTACAGAGTGCCATTTTTTTTTTTTTCAGGTGAGAGTGGTATGTCAGGTGAAGGAAGTTGGTACAGCTGGGGAGGTAGGTTGGGTAGGTAAACAGACAAGACAAACAAGACGCATACAGGGGCGGTGTATGACACATGTGGGGGGGTTACACAATTGACGGGGACAGAGGTTTGGATATCCAGAGCCCATGAGCCCACAGATGGCAACAGTGGAACTGATATCCCCACCCATAGGCAGTTGCCACTGTTCCTTCACTGCCCAGGCCGGGGCTGTGCTGGGGGCTGTGTAGGTGGGGCAACAGGCATGCCCGTTAGTTGTGCCACCCGTGCCTCGAGCTGGCGTAGGGGCTCGAGAAAAGAGTCCTGAATCTCCCTACGCACCACAGTCCGGACGCTACGGAGGGTGAGTGGTAGTTCTCCTCCGACCACACTTGCAGAGGGGGGTCGAGCCCCATCCCCTGCAGCGCTTCCACCTGCAGGTGGCACAGGCCACCGGAGGAGGGTCCGGACTCGGCACTAGTGCCAGGTGCACCCACCAGCTGAGGTGGGGGAGGTGGGGCGGCCGGAACCCGCCTTCCTGTCGCCTATGTTTTGCATTATGTCATGACAGTTTGGGTTAGTGACATATAATACCATTCACAATTAGTTGTAACAGCATGCATTAGTATTCCCATTAACCAAACACCCAGATATTCACACCATTGAACAGCGTGCATAACACATGCATAATTTGAACAGAAACACACAGTCCAACAACATGCAGGGTTAATTGATGGCAACAGGCCATCAGGTGTGGATGTATGAACAGGGCAGATGCATCAACGGACATGCAAATATATATGACCCAACAGGACAAACGTCCAGGGGTGTTAATTTTGATTGCACATACCATTTTCACGTGGAATGGGTTATATGTGGTTATAGGGTGGGGTAAAGAAAGTAATATTAACACCTTCGAATAACAATACATATGCTGTACATTTCTAATAGTTACAGTTATATACACACTACTGTTCTAACTACAGTTTCCTATATGATAACTATTTCAACTTGGTGATAGGACTGTTACTGCAACATCAATATACATTTTATTGTTCTTCATACACATTCATATCTAGCTTTGTTCAGCTACATCATCCTGCTACATTTGCTTTATATAGCTGTAGACAAGTGTGGATGTTTGGTATATCAGACAATCATCCTATCTGCATATTGCAGACAGAGCAACATATCCAGATTTTGGGATACACATTCCAGATGCAGCAACACTTTGAACAGATTTCGCTGTTTGGTTTTGAATCTCACATGCATTTCATTCTGTCTTGACTGCAGTATACATTATTCAGGGGTTATTACTACTGTATTGCTGGATTCATGACACTTTCTCACACTCTCTCACTTGCTTTCATTTTACTATTCAGGATGTTACTTACTTCTAGGCTTTATTGACATGTTTTACCTGTAGTTATTACAATCCTTTCCAGCAGTCTCACTTCTGTCATATTTCAGTATTTCCACAGGGATATATTTCACACATGTGATTTCATCATCTTCTGCAGCTATACTTTTTAGCCTGCTGCAGGTTGTGTACTATTTTCTTACAGGTAGGGCATTTTTATTTCAGAATATATGTCAGACAGTTTCATTTTTCGGTTTAACTTACAGGCTGAAACACACTTTTGTAATCAAGCAATACTTGCATACACTTTCACACTGTTACTTGCAGATTTTATTCCTTACTGACTACACTGCACTCTTTTGCTGACTGTCATACTTTTATATTTCTTTACAATTACTGGTAGTGGATTACTGACCTGCCTGGTGGCGCAACTGCACCAGCCTATCGCCATAGGCTCTGCGGTTCACAGAATGGACACCTGCAGCTGTAATATAAATGAAGTAATATTGGAATACACATCTCCATAATATCAGCTAGTTTAATTTCTTACATACATAATTAAATGTTACTTACTCAGTAGTGGGGCGTTGGGTGTTTGCCGGGCCTCCTGGATCCAAAGGTTCAGTTGGTCCTGCTTGCATCTCTTCAGGTCCGCATGGTGGTGATGGACCTGCTCACCAGTCCTTGGAATCCCTGTGGCACTGGTGAGATCAAGAGCCAACCGGTCCCACGGCTCGGCCCTGTATGCTCCCCAGAGGACCTGGCCCTGCATGAGTTGGGCCTCATGATTATGGACTAGGAGCCAGACCATGTACCTGGACTCCTCAACACCCCACCTCTGTGCTCGAAAGAAACTACCCTCTCCTAATCCTGTCATTCTGCCTGCAGGTCAGTTCTACAATCGTTTATGTTGTGTATTCCCGCCTATGGGGCTTATATAGTCCGTTTTTCCCGCACATATCTGTGATTGGCCATTTTGGAATTGTATCAACTTCAGTAAACCTGCATTGTCATGCTCTAGTTTGTATTCATTCCTATATATTAGCTATTATTGCATTTAAAGGTACTGCTGTCATGGCTTAGTGGTTCTGTACCTTGACTATGGTGTATAGTATCCTGGGTTCGAACCTGGCCACTGCTTTTTATTTTTCATGACTGTCTAGACATGCTGATGGGTGTGTCTGTGTAAAGGCAGTTTTGATACGGCTTGCTCAACGTTGCCCATTGGTTAGCTTGTTTGCGCGATGCGCAGCTCCGCGCAAACGGGTTACGCTGCTTTAAGCCTCATTTGGCTATCGGCACGCATATTACGCTCAGCTCAGTTAGGGGCACATAGATTTAGCGTGTTAGACCACTGCTCAGCTACGGGCACTCATTTTGCACCAGTTAAACCACTGCTCATCTACGGGCAGATGCACTCACTCTGTTAAACTGTAGCTCAGCTATGAGCACATCTGGCATTTTTTATTCTTTTGTTACCTCACATGTCCTCAATATAAATGGGCTATTTCATTACATTTTACATAAATTGTGGTTTTATGTGTACATATTTGTCAGGGACTTGTTTCCTGCTTATTTTGAAAAAAAAAAAATTGGTGTTGTGGGGGCTCGAACCATGAATGCCTGCTCTTCAGCCAACATCTCTACCACTACGCTATTGCTTCCTGGCTTATTTTGCATATTTAGTTCTTATATGCTTTCCCACTGACTGCTAACTGTAGCTGCGCTACGGGCACGCCCGCGCAAACGAGCGCACTCACGGTTAAACATCTTTACAATTTAAAAAAATATGTAACATGTTCATTTATATATTTTATGTTCATAGTCTATGGGGGCATGTGTTGTGTTGTGTTTATTCACATTTCCGTGGACTCTGTTGTGGGTGTTTACTTTGGGCACTTTTACACTTCTGGGGGCGTGTCCGCTTGCAGGGCAAGGCCTATGGACACGCCCCTACTGTCTTACACGGGCCGTGTTAGACTTAGGTGTGATTCAGCATGCTCTCATGAATATGCAAAGCATGCTGACATCACTCCGTTTAACTGCAGCCTCCGTGTAAGAGTTATAACTCTTACACGGAGGCTTCGTGAATCCTTGCCCATATGATCGAATTTCAGAAAACTCGAAGGCTTTGAATGGAGATCACAGTACAGTGCAGAACAGGAAATGTACCCTTTTTCTTTAATTTGCAGGGGGATACATGGGAGATGCAGGGAGCTTGCCCCCTGCAAAAATGTAAAAAAGTTAGATTTTTGTGGGTTTTTTTTTTTTTTGAATTTTCAAGTTTTCAGAAACTCGATCATATTGTCTCGACCATATGAATTTTTGAGTTTCTGAAAACTCAATCATCTGGTAGGGATCCATATATATATATATATATATATATATATATATATATATATATAAACCAGCAACAGCTCCTGCACTTCAAATAATTAATAGCATATATGCAAAAATAAAAAAAGAACCATATCGCAACAGTATACAGAACATTATTAAGGCAAACACATAATTTAAAGAAGGCTGCTTTAATAACAGGATTCAAAACAAACAGACCGGTTTCATCGCATCCATATATGCTATTTATTATTTGAAGTGCTGGAGTTGTTGCTGGCTTATTTAGTTTTTCTCTTTGGCACTCTCTGGTTATTCGTGCACCATCTCTGTTGGATGTCTATATATATATATATATATGGGATCCGTACAGATGCTCGACTGCATCTTTCACTGAAATTCAATTTGGTGAGCATACTTGCATGAAAGTGCTGTTCACCGAAGCAGCACTTTTGCGTAAGTATGCTTGTTGTTCCAGTCGTACTATGGTGCAATAAGGGAAAATTCCATTTTCCTCACTGTAAGTGCGACCTCAGATTGAGAATATTAAAGTAGGGGTGTGTGGGGGGTGCAGTAAATTTTGTGTTTTTTTTTTTAACATACTTTAACAAAAGCGCTTTTGTTAAAGTGTGTTCGGTGGTAATGGATTCAGGCTTTTGATTTTTCAATCAAAAGTCCTAGATCTATATATATATATATATATATATATATATATATATATATATATATATATATATATAGATATACTCCAACCCTAAAGCTCCTCTAGACCCCTACCATCCAACAGCAAAAATCTACTTCATACCACCAAACCCAAAAACTCAGCAGGAGAACCCTATTTTCCTGTACCATATACAAACTATGGAAGAGTCTCCCTCCTCCATAACCAAATTACCATCCATCAGTCTATTCAAAGCCACTTTCAAATCGCACCTAAAAAAATCATTGGCTCTGTCTCTGCTCCAACCCTAATTAACATAGCTCCTAGCCAGTCTGTACAGTTTATATGTTCATCCACCAGAAGACATGCTTTTTTTTCCATAACTTTTAGTTTTCCCTCTTTATCACTCATTTGTTATATTCAGCTTATTCACTCAGTATTTATTGTATGTTGTTTTCCTTACTATTGATCTATGTACTCTAAATGTCATGTGACTTACTGTAAACTATTTTACAATTGTACTATTTTACTTACATTGTACTTGTGGAGTTTTTCTCCCTGGGCCTCCGCTGAAAAAGGACCTGTGTCCAGTTGGACTTTCCCGGTAAACAAATGTAAGTAAATAACTAAATAAATAAATAAATAAAGTCTTAAAAAAATATATCCTAGCATATCAGCAATATGATAATAGATATTTTATAAATGCAAGTAGCAACAAATCAATATTGAATTAATATCTTGACAAGACCATTTTATCATATGTGATAACAAATTCACATAATTGATTAAAAATGTTTCAACAGATTAAATATTTTTAAATAATTGTACTACTGTTAGAAAGATAATAAATAAATATGTTGCATTATATTTCCACCTACTGGACTTTTAGGATATTTTTTAATATCAAAAGAGGTCAACAGACCATTGAGAAACATGAGCATATAATTTTGGATCAAGACACTGTAGGACTGTCATTTCAGTTTCATAAGCCATTTTAAACCATGCAGAGTGCTGGTCGGAATGCCAAAAGACTCATTATAGATGGAAAGATGTTTATGAACCATTATCGTCTTAACCTTAACATTAGAAGTCAATTATAAATGCATTCTGTAGTTTCTCAGCCTATTGACATCGCTGTTCCTAAAATACACTAAGGTCACTGAATCCTGATCTACTAATAACACTGGGAATGATGGAACATGCAAAACAAAAACATTGTTAGTCAGTTTTAAGATACTTGGATAAAGGTCTGGTAACAGTACATAATTCATCTTCTTTAATCATATGTAGTTTCCTTGACTCATAAGATGACGCCGTTTCAAAAAGAAATAATACAAAAGTATGCTTAGTAATTGAATAAATTATGTAACAAGACTGCATGGTGAATCAGGATGATGACATATACATTTGTCAAGAAAGAAAGTATTTAATGTTTCATCAGTATTTTAAGTTCAGCTCTGCAGAAATCAGCAGTAGGAGTAGGGAAAGGTACTGTTAGATAACTCATTCACCCATTTTCAAATGTTTTTAGACTGGTTATATGTAGTAAGAAAAAAGCTTTAACAATGTGAGTATTCTGTAACTATCTTTATTTTACAGATCGTGGTAACTTGATCATTTGAATTCACTAGACAAGTTCAAAGCTGATCAGTGAAAGTGTCTTAAATGGCAGTAAAAGTGTTTTGAATGGATTCAACTATTCTAGTTGGGCATGTCAGTTAATATATTTGCTGAAGGTATTAATAAACATTAAAATCCGATATTTATTATGGGTAAGTGATAAATGGATGACAGAAGTGATCAGATATAGAAAAGTGGTAATTTTATGAACTACTAACAAGTCTCATCTTCTAGACCTCAGTTTGACACCACAGTTTCAACTCACTTTCTGTCTGACTCTGATAAAGCCACTAACGAGATATTTCTACCAGGTTTCCCATGAAAAGAGGTATTTGTATCTAGTGGGCTTACCCAACAAATAAATGAAATAAATTAAGAATGGCCCCTAGTAGTGAAAAGATGAGAGGAAATATAGGGTAACTGTTTTTCCAAATACAAGAAAAAATGAATGACCATATAGAAAGTTAACTATATGGCATGGGAAAATGAGTTTATTAGTATCCTGCTATTAAGCACAAAAATGTACTTTTTGTATTATCTCCAGGAGAAAAACTGATTACACACTGAAATAATTTTATTTCAATAGAAGAGCAGTATCTCATCTAGCTATTTTCATCTGTCCATTCATTTTCAGTGCCCACTTTATCAATTTCCAGGTCTCAAGGAACTGGACCTTCCCGACAAGAAACAGGAATAAGAAAGGAAGTAATGCTGGATTTGATGCCAGTCTATCACAGCATGCACACACCTTCACACTGCACTCACACCTTAGGACAATCTGAGTACCACCATTTTAAATATGTGCAATGTGGGCTGAAGTTCACAGAGAAAAAACACAATTACACGATAATAATATACAAATTCTGCAGAGTAGGTGGCCCATGTGGCAAACCAAATCACAACACACTGAACTGTGATGTAACAATATTACACAGTGTGCTGGCCTGTCCAACTTCAGCCTGTCAATATTAAAACTAGTGAACAGAATTAGAATGAATGTTTCAGCTAATCCAATCAACTGTGGCAGGAACAAGGCATTAATTACATATGTGGAATCATGTATAATATGTTACAAAACTGTGGCATGTGTTAAACCGTCTCAAAAATGTCACTTTGCAGAACTACTTGCAGGAGCCATAGAACTGGCCATATTTAATCTATTAACTTATTAAACTAAGAATACAAGTAACACTTTGGCTGAGATCTAGAAACATGTCTACTGTGACCTCAAGACTGTCTCCTGCAAGTTCAGCTCGCGGCATGATTGAATCCAAAAGTCATTACCAATTAAGAAGAACAAAACTTGCAGCTTTGGCAGCAGATAACTTGCAATCCTGCTTAAACTAGAAACAGGACCTGAGGTAAAACAGGAGAACTTGCAGTCATGGCTAAGAGTCAGATGAAAAACATTGATGAATAAAGAGGAAGCACATGCCTCAATGTGTACACTTGGCCTAAGAAGTGAGAGAATGGGAAAAGCAGGGTACCCCTTTACAAGCAACACCACATTGATGAAATCTGTTTTTGGCCATAAAACGATAGTGGCATTGGATGTATAGGAGAGAATGGAAAAGCAAAGCAAGCAGAGGGTTATTCACAAGGGAAACAAGGAGGATATGAATGAGGAGCGGAGAGAGGAAGGGAGATAAAGATTTTATTTTGTTGGGACAGGAGCCCTTTTTTAGAAGGGAAGCCTTGGAGGGAGGTAAAGGAGTATCAAGGTATGGTAAAGGATAATGGTCAGAGGCTGGGACAAGCACACGACTATATAACATAGACAAAATATGACAGAGAAGGTGCTGACATCCTGAAGGAGGGGGAAGACAGCGGATTCACAGACACACAAAGGGGAGGCACTGTAGATGGGCAGAACTGAACAACAAACAGTGTGGGAGTGCTGTAACATACAAGGGAGGGAGAAACACCATGATGGAGGCTGAGGGTTGTGGGGTCCCCTACTCATTGTGCTTTTTTAAGGTGCTAAGGGTCACACATGCAGTAATGTGACTACCAGCTGCAAGAAGAATAATTCTACGTGGCCATTGTAGGGTTTCAGCCATTGGTCTAACATCCCTTTACCACCTCCCTGCATGTTGCAAAATCAGGACCCCTGGTAAAACTTCAGATGGACCAATGGCTCTCCCAGCTGGAGAAACGCCATCTGGGGCAAGAAAAGTAGGTCTCTGGCTGTTCCCCCAGTCCAGCCACAGGAAAGTCATCCTGGATTGCAGATTAGGGAGAGGCAGACAATGCCTGGCCAGCTGAGGGGACCCTATAGCTTGGTAATGCCCTTGGCACTGCTGTGGCAGCTGATGTATAAAATGAGAAAAAAAGTGGGGAGAATTAAAATGACAAACAGAAAATACACTTAAAGGAAAGTTTAAAGACAGAGGAAGGAAGGGGGAATGAAAAAAACACTTGTATAATACCAATATAATTAATCCACAGAGCACTTTTAATGAATCTCATCATAAGTGTTATATATAGCTACAGTCTCACTAACTGCCATACTTCTCATCCTCTTAGAGCAAGAAGTCTTGACAAAGCTATAAATAATGGGAAATAAGGGCCCAGAAATAGGGACAATTTTTAAATATTGCTCTTAGTTAGGAAGCTGATCGAATAACAGATTTTGCATTAACATAAATTTTTTGAAGGGTATGAAGTCTGAAATTCAAATGTCTGTCATTGTTTTATGACTTCATTCCTCAATGAGCTGACAATGATTTGCCAGAAAACCACAATTTTTTATGACAAATAGACCAAACATATGAGGCAAAAGTCTGGACATTCTGTGAAAATCTGAGCTGAGAGGTATGCTAACTGCATGATTATATTATGTAAAATGTTGCTATGCTACTATCGCTATCTGAGCATTGTGGACACAGATAGAAGTCATGACGTGTAGCTCTGGCCACGACAGTTGTGGGCAGGAATAATAATCTACCTATACAGTGCTCAAATAATATGGTGATTGTGCCCACCTAGGGTCTATATTATATGTTCAAAGTTTGAAAACTTTGAACGTTAAATAATCTAATTTAAATGTTCGAAGTTTCAAACATCGAACATATAATACAAAAAAACAAAAAAATACAAAAGGAACTTACCTGACTAGGTCTGTAGTGCAGTCTCAGAGTTGGTATATTTAAAGAGCGGGGTGTGTGGGTGTCACAGCCCCCCACATGGGGGGTGCAGGGGGGCTGCCCCCCTGCCTACAGACGTTAGTTTTGGGTTTGGGTTTGTTTTTTTTTTTTTTACATATGTTCGAAGTTTTATAACTTCGAACATTTAAATTCGATATTTTAATGTTCAAAGTTATGAAACTTTGAACATTTGATATAGACCCGCCCACCTACATGTCTGTATGCATACTGTGTTCCAACAAAAGCTAGTATACAAGAATAAAATTGCAAACATCATACTTTGAATAATCCCCAACTATACTACAAATACCTCCGCATCTGAACATACCCATTCTTACTTGTTCAGAGTGATGCATGTTGCTGTCAGATAGAGCTAATGCATTAACATGCATTCATAATTAGAAAATATTTTAAAATAATTTGCATCCTTACACCTAGAAAGTCTTTCCATCTTTCTCTGGTACAGAAATTGATCCTCCTATATGGCCTCCAGAGCTGTAAAATAAATTATGTGATTCAAAAACACGCCAGCAGCACATGCTTTAATATACTAGAAAGCTATATGTCTCTCTCTAGAGTGGACAGATACCCTTATTCTGATCCCTTCTTCCCAGTGCTAAGAAGGTCAAGTTGACACCTCTGTGGGCCACTGTAAAGATGCCTGCACTGTTCACCAGTGTCAGGTGTATTGTTGACATGAGAGTCTGCTCTGGCAAGACGGAACCAGGCATATACTTTATACTGGGGGAACCTCATAGGAGTTCACAGCCAGGAGCTCCTGGTGGTCCTGCTGCAGTACATATAGGAAGATTTTGGACTTCTTGCTGCACCACTGTGGCACCCTGCCACAAACAGTGCCATTAGAATTCTTGGCCAATTCGCAGGTGCCTCACTGTTATGCCCATTGAGTTTTTTGGTATGTGCCATGCAACATGGGTCATCTTAGTAGTGTAAAAGGTTAATATTGGTGGCCAAGGATAGTGGACTAGAAACATATTTGTTTATAAAGTCCATTGAACATATCAGAGAAACAGACAAATGCAGGTTTTGTAAAACAAAATTGGAAAGAGTTGCACACCTTGTGGCTGGGTGTGATACACTCATGGCAGAAGGACTGTATACTGGCAGAAGGACTGTATACTGGCAGAAGGACTGTATACTGAAAGGCATAATAATGTGGCAAGGCTGTTGCATTGGGGATTGTACAAACATTATAATACTGAAGTAGCTGAGAAGTATTGGAAACATGAGCCACAAAGCATCATAGAAAATGATGAAGTTTATATTACATGGGATCACCTTTTACCAACAGTTCAAAAAATAGTTGTGAGAAAACCAGATATAGTAATCCAGGAAAAGAAGACAAAAGTAGCACTGATCATTGAAATTGTTACACCCAGTGATTACAATGTCTTACGTACAGAGAAACACAAAGTCATGAAATACCAGATGTGCAGGCAGAAACAAGGGCAATGTGGAAGAAGGATACCCAGACAGTTCCAATACTAAAAAAGAATTTACAGTCATATTTAGAACTCCATATGAATTGCAGAAGGAGTCAGTTCTGGATACATTGTGGGTGCTGTGAAGAGCACTTTTGGTTAACATCAAAGATTGAAACAATACTAATTTCATGAACTTTAATCATAGAACAACAACCAACAAATTGCAGAATATCCAAAGCTCTAGGCAGGTTCAAGTTCCACACAAGATTTTATTTAATTTTTAGAAAACCATGAGTTGAGTGCATCTACTAGGACTTCTTCAGAACTAAAACACATTAATTAGCCTCTCATTAAATACCCAGGAAATTACACCAATTAACCCATCAATAACCGCTTTGAAGCTCTATTTAAAAAAAAAAAACAATTTAAAAACATTTCACATTAAAAATTAAAAATAACATTATAAACCCTGCAAAATTAATAAACATCACTACAATAATATAATGCACTGTCAGATTGAAACTACAGTTTTACAGTTGTTAAGTATGTTTTCTGTGGTCCTTTGAGGGTGTATACAAGTAGTTGTAAAGGCCGAGTGTATATTACGTTATCGAAAAGCCATTATATTAAACGGTTTTTCATCACCCCGTAAAAGTCGAACTGTTATAATAGTGAACACCTGACTGAGCAAATTAATTCCCTAGGAAATAAACCACTTGGCCATCTATGTGAGTTTGCCTTTTTCCCCACTGTAGTGCACGTTGGTATATTAAGTTAGAGGGGTGTGGGGGGGCTTCACCCCCACTTTGCTATATTTAAAGTAGTGTGTAGTTCATGGTAGGGCTAGCAATTTCTTTCCCAGGGAAAGAATTCGCACATTTGGGTTTTCACTATTATGAGAGTTCGACTTTTACGAGTCGATGAAAAGCCATTCGATATAACGGCTTTTCGATAACATTATATAGACCTGTAAAAGCCTCAGTGCAGGTAAGGCATATTTGCATTCCTGCATTTATTCTCCTCTGTACATTTTACTGGTAGCATATAAGGATATTTTTTTTTCTGAGAGGGGGAACAATTCACAGAATGTGCAAGGGCTAAGCAGCACTATATTGTATGAGTATACATAAACCATGGGAGAGATGGCGTTATAATATATGTAGCTTGACTGATTGCGATCATCTGCATTACAGATTATATAAGCCACACAAACGGAACAATGTCACTGCTCTGAGCAGCAGTACCCCTGCAGGACACAAAACTCCAAATACAGCCTATGTAGCTGCTTGCTGTAACTTGCCACTGAGGTGCTTAGCTTTCTACTACTGTGGGACGTACTTGTATTGTGCCTGCAACAGTTTGCTGTTATCCAGGTTATTTCCCTTCCGGTACCCATTTTCACTCTTTTGCTATATGTAATCAGTCCAGCTGCCTCTGCATACAACTCTGTGCAGTCAAACACTCATGCACAATGTCAGCTGCAGTCACAGATGATACGTGACAGCGGTGTTTTGTTGGAGACCATTGTCTGCTATTAACTGCAGGCTAGATATGGCATATATACTGGCTACCTGTTCTCCTTTTTATTTTGGGGGGGCACATAATGTCCCAAAGCTGTATGAACAGTAGCTGTGGTTATCCAAATGTGGGTATTGCATTCCCTTCTCCCTCCCTTATCTGTGCCTCTGATATTACGGGCACTTACTAGCAGCACACAGGCCAGCAGAGTGCAAGAAGGTGAGTGTATGAAATGCACTGGTATGGGCATACCTCTCAAATGTCCAACATTATGCAGAATGTCCCAGTTTTTGCCTGATATTGTTGGTCTGCCCTTCACAAAATGTGTGGTATTCTAGCAAATCACTGAGTTTTGAAGTCACTAAATGATGACAGACTTTTGAGTTTCAAACTCATATCCTTCAGAAAATGCATGCTAATGCAGAACCTATTATCTATAAACTTTCTAAGTTTATAAGAGAAATATTTGAAATCTGTTCCTGATTTTGAACCTTTGCTCAAGATGCCCAGAATCTGTTTGTACAACATCAGCTTAGACCACAATATCCGCTGATGCTGTGTCCCGACAGACCTACAATCATACATTTTCAGTGCTCACACACACACACACACACACACACACACACACACACACACACACACACACACACACACACACACACACACACACACACACACACACATATATTGGATTATAGGTTCATAGGTATATACTAGGCTAAAAACCACTAAAGCCCTTATAAGCCTAACCATGCAACCCAAATGTGACCCACAAATTTGATTTATGTGGGGGGGTGATTTACAGACTGTCTCTGTCCATTAGAGACTTGGGCACCAGAACAGGGGTGAATTTCTAATTGCCCATCCATTGGTCCAAGTTGTGTTTAAACATAGTTAGGGAGGAACTCTGCTTCATATGGATGTGGACTCTGTTCCAGAGAATGGGAATTCTCTGGGAAACATATCTTTCTCTCTAATACGTCCTATTTATGTTGCAAGTAAAATGTAGGTATTTTGATCTAGTAGTTCTGATGCTGTTTGTTTCGCAGATGTGCAAAAGATTCATCAAAACAGGGTCCAGGGATGCCTTTATATGCCAGGCTCGCCTCTCAGAAGTCTATATGACACTGAGTAAATAGACAAGGCTTTGAGGTGATCAGTGTAGGACATTGTGTTTATTCCCACAAGGCTTTGAGGTGATCAGTGTAGGACATTGTGTTTATTCCCACAAGGTTTTGAGGTGATCACTGTAGGATATTGTGTTTATAACCTGTATTTATTTTTTTGTAAAGAACCTTTGTGGACATTCCAGTTGCTGCATGCATCTGATCATGTACATACCAAAGGGGATATTATACTCTATGATGGGTCTGATGAGGGCCATGTATAGAGGTACAATGACCTTCCTAGACCTAGATGCCATGCCCTTCCTTATAATTCCCAGATCCCTGAGTAGTTTATTTACTTTTATGAGTGTTTTATTATTGACATAGTTATAACTGAATTCACAAAAAGGACTAAAATGCATTTCTTAATATTGAGCAGTACATAGTATTAGGGAGAAGTACTGCTTCACATGCATTTGTCTGTATTACATCTCTGAAGGGTGTTCTCATCTTGGTGGGATTTAGTGACTGCTGCCACTTTGCAATCATCTGTGAACTTGATCAGTCAACAGAGGCCTTTGACATTGGCTTTGGCATTCCAAAAGTAGATGCCAAAGAGGAGTAGGCCTAACCCAGAAACCTAAGGGACTGCACTGGTGTCCAGCCTCTTTGTGGAGGTGGCTTTACTGATCCTAAACTCTTCAGTCCTATCCATGAGCTAGCTAGCTATCCAATGTGTTATAAAGGGGTTTATGCCTAGTTCTATAAGTCTGTTTGCAATGCCTGAGTGGGATATTGTAGCAAACGCTTTATCCAAATCTATGTAGGAAGTATGCACCACTTTCCCCTCATTTATTGCCTTAATGACTTTTAAAAGAAGTCCATCAGTTCAGTAAGCATGCTCTTTGTTTGACAAAGTGAAATTGGAGTAGATCCAGTCTCTAGAGGACTTCTATGTTCTTGTTGATAATTTCTAAGATAACGTTTTCCATGACATTGCAAATAAGACTGGTGCGACAAAAAGGTCTATAGTTTCCAGGTTCTGATGAAAGTCCTCTCTTATTAAGGGAGATGAATGTCACAGTCCTTCATTTTCATGACACAAAGCATGTCTTAAGATTATAGTTAAACAGAGACTCCAGGTGTGCTGATTAGTCACATTTTGACCATTCAGGAGTCACCCCAAGATGTTATTGGGACGCATTGAGGCTGTGTTCCTGGCTATAGTGAATACAGACAGTACATGCTCTCTAGTTATAGTTGGAGGGGTTATGTTTGAGGGTGCTTCTTGGGGGGATAGTTGGGGGTGAGAGGGAGGTGAAGTTGGAACTGAATTTCTCCACTAACAGGTTCACTATTCTGCCAGGCTCAGTGAATATGGCACTATTAACCATCAGTTTAACACATTGCTTTGTGCTTCCCATGAGGTTTCTGAAATGGCTGAAGAAGGCCTTTTGGTTATCTTTCATCTGAGAGGCTATCTTAACCTCAAAGCTGGCTGCTTTTTCAGTAATAAGCACTATTAGCTGTCTTTATAGTTTGATGAAAAAGTTTTTGTCTTGATGGGAATTACCCTTCCCTATTTTTTCCATATTTTTTTTCTTTTTGTTGTTATTCTGTTTAACTTGGAATACCACCAAGACAGTTTGTTTCTAAAAGCCTGTTCTGGGCTTACTCCTGGTAGGTACAGCAGCCTCTATGCAGCCATTGACGCGGATGTATAGAGTTTCTGTGAGCCATTCAGAATAGGCTGCTGTGTTCTCAGGTTTGTTTTGGAAAAGCTCCTAACTGCTATTGGCTACTGGTTTTACTGGGGTTACAGAGGTGATTTTGATTTTGAATGAGACAGCTTTATGGTCCACCCTTTGGGGGGGGGGGGGTGCAGCATTCTCCCATATTTGTGAGTATGAGTTGCAGTATGTTGTAGCATCTAGTGGGCATATTTAATATTTGGTGAAGGAAGTTGCATTTACAAAGTCTAGGAATCTCTATGCTTGTAGATTTGAGACCATGTAAGATTCCCAGTCTATAGAGGGGCAATTAAAGTCTACCATGAGTAGGCTGTTAGGTTGGACGGTAAGTGTCTCCAGTAGGTCCAAGTTTGCTTTGTGAGCTTCTTGGGACATGGACGGTGACTTATAGCTGGTTAAGATATGGTATGGAACTTTGCCTATGATGATGTACATGTGGAGGAACTCCAGTGCATCATGCTGTTTGCCCACCCTAGAGCTATGTTTGTTATTGATGGGTATTGACACACCTCCACCTTTAGCCCTTGCTGCAGGACGAGGTTCATATTAGTCATGTCATCATGCACAACATTTCCTGTGGATAGCACACACTGAACACTGTCTTCTCCCCATGTCTTTGATGATAAATGTGCCTTGCCCTCTGTAATTTTTACTTGGGTAGCCTATGTCTGATGCATAATGTGACCAATCTATGCATGGATGAGAACAGCCTGGTTGCAGGTTTGCATACATCAGTTTTAAAGCTCTGTATATACTTTATGAAACAGCCACTGTCTGTTAATTAGTGCCATACCATTTTGTACCTGCCTTCATCTGCCATAGTCCTTCCCTGCTGCAGGATCATCCAGTGTCTCTTTATCAGACTTGCCCATTACTACTTGTTGTAGTGGGACTTGTTCCTCCTGCACATGTGCTCCCTGCTATGACTGCTTCTTCAGTAATATATTATGTAACATAGCACAGAAGGAGAATATCCTCATGTATGTGCCATGATTGTACTACAAGGCACCACCAGATATATGCAGGCAATAAAAATGAGCCTTCTGTGTGTTCAGCAATGATTAGGGTTTGTGACAGGACATTGCTGAAGCCACTGTCTTCTATGATTTGCACATTTCTAATGTGTGTCATCAACCATGGCCTCAGAGCATAACTAGCATCATCAGTAAGATGCTCCTGGGGAAAATCTCCTTGCACAAACTATTGATATAAGTCTCATATGAGGTTAATGCTACTCAATGCTAGAAGTCTAAACCTCAAAATGCACTCACTCGAGGCACTCCTTAAAATGAAGAACATCAACATCTGTCCAGTGACAGAAACCTGGTTCAAGGGTCCAGAGAGCACCCCTGCATTACCAGGCTATAATTCATACCACACCTTTTGGTCACCTAACCTGGACCGAAACACTAAAGGCGAAGGCGTGTCCATATTCATTAAGGATATCCACACCTCCAGGCTAGTTGCTCAGCATAATGCATCTGAGATTATCCAAGTGCAACTAACTCTGGGCAAGACCGCAATCCAAACTGTAGCTTGCTACAGATCCCCCACCATGCCCCAGGATTCCCACTCCTCATTTCTTGATATTCTTGAAAATATTAGGGTACAACCTAACACCCTAATAATGGGTGATTTCAACTGCCCCACCATTAACTGGGAAAACTACTCATGTACCAACTCTTTTGCTCAACATTTTCTGAAATTCATAAATTCCACCGCCTTGGATGAACTTATCCACACCCCCACCAGGAGCAACAATATCCTAGACCTGGTCATTACCAACATGGGCAACTGGTGTTCCACACCAGAGGTCAATTCCTCTTTGGTCAGATTCAACCACAAGCTAATCACCCTAGATATCCACATCCTGCCCCCACCCCTATTAGAGAAACCACCGTAAAAATTTTCTCCAAAGCCAACTTCACGCTTCTTAAGACAGAAGTGGCAAACTTCACTACACCCATGCAGACGGACAATAGAGGTACGACTGCTGAATCCTACACAAATGCACTTTATAAGCACTTATATGAGTGCAATCCCTAACAGAACCAAGATGCTATCCTCCAAAAAAAGGAAGCCTATCTGGTAGTCCCCTGCCATAAACAAACTCTACAACAGAAGAAAGAAACTGTTGCAAAAAAGAGTAAAATCCCATGATTGGAGGAACTCCCTGGTCAGTCTCAGTAAGAAGCTGAGATCCCTCATAAAATCCTCCAAAGCTAGTTACAAAAACAAAATCGCCACTGATTCTAAAGACAACCACAAAGCATTCTATAGCTATGTCAAGAATCTCAATGGCAACACTCAGATCTGCTCTGAGTTACAGCATAATGGCACTAAATATACAGAATCAACTGATATTGGCAACATCCTGGCAGATAGATTCAGTACTAACTTTACCCCCCTCTCACCCCCTAAAGGGCCCAGCTATATACCGGAAGAATGCAAAGTTCCTTTAATCATGGCTGCACAGGTAAAAAAACACACTCTCCCGAGCCAAAAACACAGCATCCATGGGACCTGACAACATCCCAGGCTGCATTCTACACAAACTACAGAATGAACAGGCACCCCACCTAAGTATCATGTTCAGTCATAGCCTTATCTCAGGCTTTGTTCCCACTGAATGGCGCACAGTGACAGTTATCTTACTCCACAAAGGGGGAGTCACCACGGACCCCGGGAACTACCACCCCATTAGCCTGATGAGCCTGGTCTGCAAGGAGATGGAACATATCATCATAGAACTCATACACAATGACATTGATAATCTCCAAACTCTGGACCCCACCCAGTTCGGGTTTGTAAAAGGCAGATCATGTCTCCTAAACCTGATAAACTTCTTTGAAGCAGTCACCAAAGCTGTAGATGAGGGTAAGGTGGTTCACACAGCCTATCTAGATCTTGCCAAGGCTTTCGACACAATCCCCCACTCTGGAATTATAGGTAAATTCACTAAACTAGGTATAAATCCCTATGTCACAAGATGGGTTGCCAACTGGCTCACTGACAGAACCCACACGGTGAAAGTAGCAGACTCCAAATCTGACTTCAGACCAGTGACAGGTACAGTACCACAGGGGTCAGTCCTGGGTCCTCTCCTGTTTGGTATCTACTTCTCTGAAGTACAGGCTAACACAGAAGGTCTTTGGCTAATGAAGTTCACACATGACTGCAAACTAGGAGCCATAATCAAAATTCCTAATGATGTGGACATCCTACAAAAGAGCCTCACTGAGACAGATGCCTGGTGTCAAAGCCATGGCCTCAAGCTCAATGCCAAAAAGTGCATTGTCATCCCCTTTGGTAAAAACACTGTACCCATGAACTACCACATAGGCGGTAGCCTACTTAACACTGAAAGTGTGATAAGAGACCTTGGGACACAGGTTGACAGTAGTCTCTCCTTTGATAATCACATCACCGCAGTAGTCAGGAAATCCTTCTACATGGCACACCTCATCACAAAAGGTTTCTCATCCAGGAAAAAAGAGGTCATTGTTCCCCTCTACTCGTCACTAATTAGACCCATTATAGAATACAGCGCCCCTTTTGGTATGTACCTCACAAGACATCTACAACAACTGGAAAGGCTGCAGAAATACCTCACAAAGAGGATTACTGGCCTCAAACAGATGCCCTATGCAGACATTCTCAGAAAACTCCAACTTTACTCCATCGCATATCACCTACTCAGAGGCAATCTCTGCCTAACATACAAAGCTATGTCAAACCCAGAGCTGTTGGACATGCTCCACTTAAAGAAATCCCAATCCCTCCGAGCTACATGCTCTAGGGACCTAAACCTTGTCACCACAATAAACAGAACATGTTGGAGGGATAGATTCCTGTCCCAGAGACTTCCCATACTCTGGAACAAACTACCTATCTATATCAAACAAAGCTCCTCATTAGCACTCTTCAAGAAAAATCTTGATGAGTGGATGGGAAATAGGAAATTCACCCCAGGGATCACTTCTGTGGCTCTGTTTGACAGGGGCACAGGAAAATAATTTTCTTGGGTGGAAAAAGCCAGGGTACCTCTTTGACTAGGCTTATATAGGCCCTAGGGCCAATAGCCTAATACCTACCTATGAACCTATGAACCTATGAACATGTGTGCCTTATATGGGAGTCAACAGCACTGCCTGGGTGCCCTGTAAATGCATTGCAGATTATACACTGTGCATTACACACTATCTGACATTTGATGAAGTGTTAAACTTTACAGTTATGGTACCTTCTTTGCAATTTACCTGGTGGAACCTTTATTCAATGTGAGTGCAGACTATGGCCTAAAGTACTGCAGAGAAATGGGCTATGTCATAAAAACCCAGCATGGTGTTGCCTTTCTCATCTGTGGTACAAGGAAATAACATATGCTGTCACACATGCTGTGGCAATGGCACTGAGGAACTAGGGAAGAATTCTTGAGGCAGACAGATACCTGGAGTATCCCTATAATTTCCCCATATCGGTCATTGAGTGATCTGTGTAGCTAATATTCTTAAACATACACATACCTTAGTATCCACAATGATAGAACTCCACCAATCTCATGGACCTGCAAATGATGGTCATTCATATCAACCAGGCCCTGCATGGTGACTCTGTGCACACTGCAATGGCTCCTAATTTCAGCATTATGAAGGCTTGATATGATAGGCACAGAAAAAAGGCAGGGCTACTCCACGCATGATGGTGGTGATTACAGGCAACACAACGACTACTAGTAGTGAGTAAAGCCTTTTGCACATAACAGATTCGTTAATACTGTGGCTACCCTATAAATCATTCAGTAGTGCATGTCCTATAGCGCCAGGATTTTAAAGGCATCAATTGATCTGGAGCAAGCACATGCGCTTGCAGATTGCACGTTTAAATTGTTCTGCCTTATTGTTTACCCTCATTTGCATTTTTTGAGTTCCTCATTTTAATAATGTTGCTCATTACCATGTTATTTTACTGCTATTAGCATATAATGTGGGGATCTAAGTTGCTCATCCTTCCCTGCTCATGATCAGTGTATCTTTGAATCACACACACACACACACACCCTGTACGTGGTTGTGGTCACTCATTGTGGACTATTACCTATAGAATGTTTCTGAATTTCATGGTCAGTCTGATAATCTTAGGTTTTTCATTTACTCTACAAGAGAACTGCCCAAAGTAAAAGCTTAATTTCAGGCACAACCCAGAAATTAAAAGATGTGAAAGATTTTAATAACAGTTGATGTAAAGTAGGTGCTTATACAGTATCATTTTGGAGAATTGTTACAATGTGAATCAGAAAACAAGATGAAGGTAAGGTGGTTCACACAGCCTATCTTGACTTTGCCAAGGCTTTCGACACCATCCCCCATTCTGGAATTATAACTAAACTCATAAAACTAGGTATAAATCCCTACGTCACAAGATGGGTTGCCAACTGGCTCACTGACAGAACCCACACTGTAAAAGTTGCAGACTCCAAATCTGACCTCAAAGCAGTGACAAGTGGAGTACCATAGGGTTCCATCCTGGGACCTCTCCTGTTTGATATCTACTTCTCTGAAGTACAGGCTAACACTTAAGGCCTCTGACTAATGAAGTTCGCAGATGACTGCAAACTAGGAGCCATAGTCAAGTCCCCAAATGATGTGGACATCCTACAGAAGGGCCTCACTGAGACAGATGCCTGGTGTCAGAGCCATGCCTCAAGCTCAATGCCAAAAAGTACAGTGTCATCCCCTTTGGTAAATATTCTGTACCCATGAACTACCACATAGGCAGCAATCTACTTAACACCGAATGCGTGATAAGAGACTTTGGGACCCAGGTGGACAGTAGTCTCTCCTTTGATAGTCACATCGCCACAGTAGTCAGGAAGTCCTTCTACGTGGCACACCTCATCATAAAAGGGTTGTCATCCAGGAAAAAAGAGGTCATTGTTCCCCTCTACTTGTCACTCATTAGACCCATTATAGAGTACAATGCCCCTTTTGGAATGTACCTCACAAGACATCTGCAGCAGCTGGAAAGGCCACAGAAGTACCTCACAAAGAGGATTACTGGCCTCAAACAAATGCCCTACACTGACCGCCTCAAAAAACTCTAGCTTTACTCCGTAGCATATCGCCTACTTTGAGGTGATCTCTCCCTAACATATAAAGCTATGTCAAACCCAGAGCTGTTGGACATGCTACACCTAAAGAAATTCCAATCCCTCCGAGCTACACGCTCAAGGGACCTAAACCTTGTCACCACAAGAAACAGGACACGCTGGAGGGATAGATTCCTGTCCCAGAGACATCCTATACTCTGGAACAAGCTACCCATCTATGTCAAGCAAAGTTCTTCATTAGCACTGTTCAAGAAAAATCTTGATGAGCAGATGGGAAATAGGAAATACACCCCAGGGATCACTTCTGTGTCTCTGCTAGACAGTGGCACAGAAAAATAACTTTCTTGGGTGGCGTAAGCTATGGTACCTTGCTGGCTAGGCTTATGTAGGCCCTTGGGCCGATAGCCTAGTACCTACCTATGAACCTATAAACCTATAAGAACATTCAAAAAGCTGACAAGATGTTATGGCTACAACCATATTCAGACAAAAATATTTCTCATGCCAATTCATCTTGTCTGAGCTTAGTGATAGCTGTTAGTACTTACCTTTGTTCACAGCTTCTGGATAAGTTTAACTGACAATTTTATAAAACTTATGAACTGCAGTGCAGAAACAATTGTATTTTATTTTCTTTCTAGATCAGATGTGACTCAGTAGACATTCTGGAATGTTCATCCTCCATAGTTCTGGAGTTGCTTTTGCTTTGTTGCATCATTTGTTCCTAAGCTGCATCATTTTGTTTTTCAAATGTAGACATTTCATCAGTGTTTGCATTCATCCATCCATCCATCTGCCCATCTCCTATGCTTGCTTTTATCTAGTTCAGGGTTGTGGTGGGGTTAGAATAGATCCTGATAAATAAATAGATGGATGGTATACTGTCTAAAAGGGTAAACTAATAACTAAACCTCACATGCAGAAAATAAAGTGAAATGTTAAACTGCAGAAACCTCCACCCTAAAAAAGTACAACTATTATTTAAAAACAATACAATATTAACATGTGTATAGGCTTTTTATTTGCTTATCTTCATATTTTTATTTTATTTTAATTTGTATTAACCTTGGTAAAGGATAAATCCAGAAAGGAACAATTTCAGCCACTGCTTGGTAAAATAGCAACAAGCAAAAAAAAAAAAAAATGTATGCTAAATTTGAAAAGACATAAGACTGAATGAAATGAATAGTAGAACTAAAAATGAATAGACTGACCATTTATGAAACTTATAGAAAGTGGTAAGAAGCAGTTTGATGCTAAGAAAAAAAAACAACTTCAAATCCCAAACAAATTTTATAAATTGTCCTTAAGTTTAATTACTGTGGTGTGTGTGTGTGTGTGTGTGTGTGTGTGTGTGTGTGTGTGTGGGTGCGTGTGTGTGTTCGTTCATCTCCAGGATAAGTTTCTATGTCTTCTAGATGCTGGGATACAGTCCAACTCCATTGTGACCGTATACTAGATAAAACTTCCAACAGAATACTTAGAAATAGCTGACACTGTGGCTTTCCCTCATTCCACACTTATAAATGGATCCATATCAGAGAGATATGTCCTTCTATCTGAAAAAAATCCTATATTGTACCACTCCCCAAAGGTGGCATATCATCACACTTTTCCATATATAGAAATACCTTGCACCTTATGCAGTACATTAATGCTAACAAGCTTCTGTCCAAACTCCAAATTGTTAGACCTCCCCATAGTACTACCACTGCCCTGCTCAGTTTCAACAGGATCATAAAATGACAACAGGAATAATGCAAGTCTAGTATGTTCATTATTCTTAGAGTTACCAAAAGCATTTCATTCTGTATCCCATCAACTTCTTATGAACATTCTTCCCTCGGCCTCGTGCAGCCATCTGTCTCATGGTTCCACAGCTATCTGACTGAGAAACAGTAAGCAGTTAAATGGAAACAAATCCACTCATTCCTACCAGTTTACTTCAGCATCTGATAATGAACAATACTATAACTACTTTGTTCAATACTATACCATAGTTCAATATGCTGATAACTCAACCCTTATATGTGCAACCTCATCCCCAGCAGCACTTCAGGACATCATCTAATATTCTTTCATGCTTTTGAAACTTGGCTAAAGGATGCAAATTTATGTTTAAAAAACATGTTCTCTTCACTGCTAAACAATAAGAAAAAGCGCAATCTTTCAAAATAACCTCATCTAACAACACAAAAATTTAAACTGAAATGCAAACAAAACTTCTGAGCATCCTAACTGACAATATCTCAAATCTGAGGTGTTGTTTCCGTAAGGCCTTGAAGACCATGAAACTTTCTACCATCAAGGCCTTACTAAAACAACACCTTAATCACTCGTGCTTGTGCACCTGCCCCTCACCTGTGTAACTCCATTTTCCTTTGCCAGCTCATATCCCCTACCTCTTTATAACATCTATCCCTTTCAGCACAACAAACCTTTCTACTTCTCCTCCTCATTTACCTTCCCATCTTAATCACTACAATACATTTAGTTTCTTTTTCACCTTCCCACTTTATTCATTTCCTACAAATACTCTCCACGAGTCACTTAGAACCAGGTTCTGTGTCATTAAATACGCCAATATCCTTACCCCCCACTATCCTTGACTTATAAACTATACAATGCCTCTTTCCCTCTTCAAGCTTTGATTATTATAAACCTACCAACTAATGTTTTACACTCCTTACCTCAATTATCAGCCCAGGTTGGAAGGTTTGGAGACAAAGCAAGAGAGGCAAGATTACATTGGTTTGGACATGTGCTGAGGAGGGATGCTGAGTATATTGGGAAAAAGATGCTAAGGATGAAGCTACCAGGTAACAGGAAAAGAGGAAGGCCTAAGATAAGGTTTATGGATGTGGTGAGAGAGGACATGCAGGTGGCTGGTGTGACAGAGCAAAATGCAGAGGACAGGAGGAAATGGAAACAGATGATCCAATGTGGCAACCCCTAACGGGAACAGCCAAATGAAGATGATGATGACCTCAATTTTGTTTATACCTAAAATCTATACTCTAACCCTTCTATCCATGTCTTAGAAAACATCTAATATCTGCTTGTCCATATATTGCACATGACTTGTTTGCTTGCTAAATGTTTTATACTTGGAATTTAGCATCATGTCTAATATCATCACAGAAATAAATTAATATAAACAGTCGTTCAGGTAAATATTTTACTAGAAATTATCCTTGACAACAATGCCTTTCTGTTCTTTGATGAGGCATATGTACAGCAAGCAGGCATAGCTATGGGCACTAATTGTGCAGATAGCTACTCCAATATGGTTCTGGCTCAATGGGAGTCCGAGTTTGTTTTTAATAATAATAATAATAATTTTTATGCCAAGGTTTTGTATTCTGGTTGTTTTGTTGAAGACATATTTATTGTTTGGGCAGGTACATTGGATATGTTGTCAGGTTTTTTGCGTTTTTTACACTGCTACGTTTTTAAAGTTTACCATTAAGTCTGAGTCTGATATTACTTTTTTGGATGTATGAGTTTTTAAATCAGCAAATGATTTGGATATAGCTTTATACAAGAAAACTTGTAAGAAAAATAATATTTTACATGCACGGAGCATGCATTCTTTACATGTTAAATGTAATGTTGTCAGGGGTCAGTTCTTTAGATCAGCATGTTTCCATACTAGAGACAGTGATATGTATGACTCTTAATTCTATGGTGAAAGATTTTATGAGGAGGGGCTATAATGAGACAGAGGTACATTTGGTGCAGAATGATGCTATATCCTATAGGAGCACTAGGACTAAGCCGTTTTTTTTTTTTCAGAACAGCTCTGATGATTCTGACAGTACTGAAATTTGAGCTGGGAATAAACTGAGAATGTGTCTAATTTATTTGAATGATGTTAAACTGATTTGTGATATTATAAGGAAATATTGGCATACTTTGGAGTAGATCAAATGTGTAATGTCACTTTGGATACACAGCCCTATTTTTCTTTTAGAAATGGTAGAACTTTAAAACATTGGCTGCACTATAAGAGCTTCGCACCAAAGCCACCTAATGCTAATATTCTCAGTAAAATTGGGACGTTTTCCTGTCAAGGGTGCAGCATGTGTAATTTTATCATGGTTGATAATCAGTTTTTCCATCCTGACACTTTACATATTTTTTATTTTAATAAATACACTGACTGTGGTTCATCTAATCTGGAGTATTTAACTGTGTGTGACATATGCCAATCATTTTATGTTGGCAAGACTAAGCTCTGTCTCAGGGACCATATGAGAGAACATCTCTATTCTATAAATAAATGTGATAGTACGAATGACCTAGCAAAACATGTTATGCAAGAGGGATCTGACCATGCCTTTAAGTTTATGGTTTTAGAACAAGATTATGTTAATCCTAGAGGGGGGGGTGATATTAGGACACATACTGAGTGTACAGAAGTTAAATGGATGATTATGTTACAAGACATGAGAGGTGAAGGGTTAAATGTTTGAGTTAATGCTTTAAATGCACTTGTTTTTAAATGTTTTAGATCTGATGAAGTATCTAGACAGATGCGAAAGCGCTTATCTTCTGTTTATTTTTGTATTAAAATTTTTACTGGTTTATGTCGTTTGCCTGACTGTTTTTATTCATTTATCTTCTTCATTCATTGTTTTTTTCTCCTATTTGGTTTTGGTTTCATCACAGAAATTATACATATCTTTGTGTAGTGTCTTAAGAATGATCTGTGTAATGTATCTTTATATAAAAAAATTGCATCATAGATGTATCTGGTGAAGCATTTCTCCCAGAGCCTCCACTAAAAATGGGCTTTGCTGAGTCAGACATTCCAGACCAACAAAAACAAAGATAAATAAATAATAAATTAACTAACAGGTAAACTGGCAGAAAATAATGCACACACAAATACACACACACACACATATATATATATATATATATATATATATATATATATATATATATATATATATATATATATATGTAGAGAGAGAGAGAGAGAGAAAGACAGTGTGAGCAAGCGAGAGAGAGAGATGTTTGGGTCTACTTTCTTTCATTGAAAGCTCATTTCACTGAATTTGAATTCACCCTGACCAAATCGCTGAAAGCTCAAATTACTGAAAACTCATTTCACCGAATCTCATTTCACTGAAGTGAAGTACTGGCACTGTGTAGAGTACTGCAAGGCAAGTAAAAGGTATATGCCCTTTTTCCCACTGTAGTGCGATCCCGGAGTTAGCATATATATTTGGGGGGGCACAGCTCCCCACCTAGTTTGGTTTTATATTATATTTCACTGAAAGCTTCAAAACAATACATTTTAAACTATAGACATGTATACTTACAACCCCAATGACTAACTCTTTCCAGAAGACAATATATACCCATACTAAGTAGCACACTCGCCTAACTACATATACCAACTCCAGGATCGCACTACAGTGGGGAAAATGGCATATACCTTTTACTTGCCTTACAGTACTCTACACAGTGCCAGCACTTCACTGCAGTGAAATGAGTTTTCAGTAATTTGAGCTTTCCACGATTTGGTCAGGGTGAATTGAAATTCAGTGAAATGAGCTTTCAATGAAACAAAGTAGACCCATATACGTGTATATATATATATATATATATATATATATATATATATATATATATATATATATATATATATATAGGTACCTAAACCAGCATATGCTCGACAGTCAAACTATCAAGAGCAAAATATCTAAATTGCGAAATGTCTAAACTGTGAAACATCTAAGCACTTATGAAGTCTGCCTATAGTAAATGAAGCAGTTGATCCATGGTTCTCAGCAGAAGTGATTCTTAATCTAAGCTTACTTCCAAATTTATATTGTAATTAACAGAAAATGGATTATAACCTAATCTAACATCTTTGTGAGATTCTTTAGCTTCTCTTTTACCTGAAGTACAAATATACAACATTTAAATATATACTGAATGCAAAGTACACATTTAGTTTTCATTTTTCCTTTGCTTAAAATTATTTGAGTGTGCTTGTCTGTGTGTGTGTGTATGTGCGTGTGTGTTTGTATGAATGCATGTATGTATGTATATACATATATATATATATATATATATATGGTGTACCTAAAATAATCGAAACCAGTGAAAATGGAAGTTATACTCTAGTAGGAGTTATGCCCTTTCTCCACTGTTGTGCAACCACAGAGTTGTCCTTATAATTAGCAGGGTGTGATTTTGTATGTGGTTACATTTTGTCATATTTTTTAATGGTTTTGCAGGGGGGCGAGCCCTCTGCAACCCCTACACCTGTCTGCTTCAAGAGATCCATGGACTGTTTGGACTTGTAAGGGAGTTGTTGATGATGGTGGTCCTAAGAATTTTGAGATGTGGTTATTTGAAATTACATTTGGAAACAGCTGTCCTTGATGATGGTTCTCTAATAATAATAATAATAATAACAACAATTACCCATTTATTAACCAGGTAGGCCAAACCGAGACACAGTTCCCTTTTAGGGGCAACGCAGGAGCAATGCCTGGTTAAGGGACTTGCTGAAGATCACACAATAGGCAAATGAGGCCTGTGTAAATTTTATTTATTTATTTTTATTTTTATTTTATTTTACATTTGTTTACCGGGACACATGTCCATTTACAGTGGAGGCCCGGGAGAAAAGCTCCACATTCAGTACAGAAAAACAAATAGTTGTACAATATAACAATATGATCATCTATACAGAAGCAAAACATTGACAAGAGATAAAAATACTTTTGATACAAAAAACAAAATTAGACACTAGATAAAAAATACAACTTTCAATACAGAAACAGAAATTGATAACTAGATAAGCATTATAACTAACTATGAAGACAGACAGAGACTACTTAGAAATTAATTAGTGTAAGTTTAGCTTGAGCTAGTATAACTATTAGAAAATTGAGTAGAAAATAAAATTCCTGATACTGCAGAAAAAATTACAGTGGGAATAATTGGATATGAAACTGTCTGGAGTGGTAGAAACAGTGACGATTAGGTAATGCGTGGACATAGCCAGGAATTTATTAAGTGTAATTTAAGTGAGTTTTTGAACAGCGTAATATTGGAGGCAGAATATAAAGCAGGGGGAAGTTTATTCCAGGATTTAAATAAAATCCTGTACCACAGGAACTATAACTCACAGCCTTAACCCACTGTGCCAGTCATTCTCTAAGCCTGGATAACAATTTAACACTGATTCACAGGGTAGGGGACAGTGAAGAGAAGTCATGGAGGTAGAGGTAGATCTAAGTTCTTCCCACAGCAAACCCTGGGTCACTATCAAGGAAATGTTGTCCTCCTACTTCACCACACATTAGCACGTGGGTTAATTGTGGTCAGCATGGACACTGGTACAAGGAATGCCTTTGCTCTCAGCAAACCTATCCATCTTTTCAGCCAATCATTCCACCAAATATCCAAGCACCACAACAAGAGGATAGACATACCCCTAGTTGGACTACTGCTTAGCAGCCACCAATGTGGCAGCAAGATCATTGCAGCAGACATAAACAGGAAACCCTTCTGTACAAAGTGGACCAAGAAGATCCCTTTATAAATGTTATAGTACGTAATTCTACTCTTCCCACCTTTGCTGTCAGGGGAGCAACTTGATCTATGATCACCTTGTCAAATATAAGACACCTTCCACTCTCTACAAAATAGGGTGCAGGAGTGTCTGGAGTCCCCTTAGATTATCCAGAGGCAAAACCTATTCCCATTCAGACACCACAGTAATGCTGACTTTTTCTGCAGTGTCTAACCCCACTACAATACTAAGTTCTATTTCATTAACAGCCACCACCTTTTCAGTGACATTTTTTTTTTTTGCCTTTGCATACAAAGGGCAACAATACACATGGACAAGATTACCTTAAGGATATCCAGAATCACCTACACTTTTCTCTACAGAAATGAAAAAATAGCCAGATGAAATTATGTTTCCATGTGGATCTACCTTAATGCAGTATGTACATTATTTTTATTTATTTATTTATTACATTTGTTAACTGGGTTATGTCCGACTGGGCCATGAGCTCATTTTCAGTGGAGGCCCGGGGAGAAAAGCTCCACAAGCAGTAACAAAGCTTACATTAATTATAAATATAATACAGTAGACAGCATAAATACAAGGAATAGTACACAAGTATACAGAGTATATAAACATAAACAGAAAAATGTATTACAAAGACTATTTTTAAGATGGAAATACTAATTACAAAATGTGCACAAAAAATAAAATTGAGTGCAAGCTGTTATGGGTCAGCAGATTTAGAGCAAAAATGGAAGGAATATAGTTGGAGGTAAAGTAGGCTAAGATATGGGAGGTAGTAGATTTAGCCTGGTGAATAACAGGAGCAAAGCCAATGTTTGGCTAGATAATTTGTTAGGAGTAGTTTGAACTCATGGAGGTGAGAATTTTGTGTGATGGACTGTGGAAGAGTTCCACAATTTGGCTATTTTGTGGGAGTAAAGGGAGTCACCATGGTAGTTGTGGGAGCGGGATACCTTTAGTATTAGTTTTTTTGAGGATCTGAGAGACTGGGTAATGATACTAGGTTGGATAAGGTTAGAGAGGGCACAGCAGTTACTGGGTTGGTATATTATTTTGTGGGCCATGGTCATTTGGTTGCATAATAAAAATTAGGGAGTTCTTATCAGTTGAGCTGAGAGAGGGCAGAGCAGTGGTGAGTCTTGTAAGATGGATTAGTAGCAAATGTGGCGATTTGGTTGTAGCCAGATTCAAGGTTATTGAGCTCAGATTTACGAAGGTTTCTAAAAATTTGAGATGCGTATAGGAGGGTGGAAAGCAGATGTGACTGAGCTGTAGCAATTCTGGCGCACTCTGATTCTTACACTAGCTTTAGACAAGACATTATTTTTCTCTTAACAAAATTAGTGGAATTAGGATTCAAGGTTAATAAAACAAAATTAAGTTGGAAAAACCCCAAGTCCGATATTTAGGACATCTCATTTCAGAAGGCTGTCAGAAAATCTTACCTTCATGCATTACTGCTATTCAAGCTGCACCATAACCTACAACATTAAACAGCTACAAGCTTTTCTGAGATTGACAGACAACTTGCAACAATGGATTTGTAATTATGCAGAGGTAGTAATACCATTATTAGAATTACTGAAGAAAGACACTCCTGAGCCCCTGCTATAGCAGGAACATCACGAACAAGCTTCTGTCCAGTTAAAAACTTTACTTTCTAACATTCCTGCTTTTGGGCTACCTGATTATTTAGAAATATTTTTTTTCCGGACAATCCGGAAATCAAATCGATTCTTCAGTAGTCTGGAAAATGCTGTACAAACTCCAGTATTCTGTTTCAAAAAGGAAACAGACTATCGGAGTTTGTTAAATCAGCTGATTTACTATGCTTTTTTACAGAAAAGCATAGTAAATCGGCTGAAAGCACACATCAGGAATGGAAAATGAGGGCATTCCACGTAAGCCGATGTCATCATGATGTCACAAAATAGGCAGAACATGGGCGGGGAGAGAGTGGGAATGGGTGGGGTTACATATAATATGAGGGGTGTGGCCTTACTCTGACTTTAGCCACAACGAAAGATTGCAACCCCAGTTGTGAGAGGAATAAAATAACATTAGGATTACTGGCAAAATGTAGAAATCATAATAAATAAATTACAATAATAAGTAATAAATAACATATGATAATACATGATCGGTTTAGACCTGTTGCTTATTTTAGTATCAATCCTGACCCAGTAGCAGTATCCCCTCCCCCACTGACTTTATGTGGTGGCTGCAATGGTGTTCATAATAGAAAAGGCAGCTGCACTAACTTTTGGGCATAAGACATTTGTGGCAGTTCCACATTTTATAGAAGCATTACTGCTAAGAACCAAGGCACAATGTTTATCTGCTACACAGTTGTCTAAATATGAACTATTATTGCTTAACAACTCTTCTTTGCATATTATTAGAAGCTGTGTTTCTTTGATTCCTACAGCAGATGAAGCAGAACCACATCATCATGTTTTTGTAGTTAACCATATGCTTCCTCCTAGATCAGATTTAAAAGCTGTCCCAATTCCAAATTCTGATTTACTTCTATTTGTTCATGGATTCTGTGTTCGAAGGCAGGATGACAAATCAGTAGCAGCATTTTCCATGTGTACAGAATAGATAACAAAGTCTATTAACAGGACAGTTAAATAAGAATGTGTCTGCTCAAGTAGCTGAACTTGTTACCATTACTGAAACATTTTTATTTATTTATTTGACATTTGTTTACTGAAAAAGTCCGACTGGGCGAGTGCCCTTTTTCAATGGAGGCCCAGGGAGAAAAGCTCCAGGAATTGCATAAATAATGCTGTAATTTTGCATGTAAAATTCAGATACAATACAATGCAAAAAGATAAAAACTTGTAAATTAGCAAAGGATAAAACTAGCTCACAACAGACTCATACTTATGGGGTAGTTCATGATTTTGGGACACTTTGGAGAGAAGGAGGGTATCTGACATCAGCAGGAACTGTTATTAAAACTCACTCTGGGATTCAATAAACTCCATGTAGGCTTCTTGTGAAGCCTACATAGAGTTTACATGTTTGCATGGTGAGCAGCAGCACTGTGTTTAAATATAAATAAGTGCAGTTTCATGGCTGGCAACATTGTTTCTGGCCAGGAAACTATGTAAATCAACACAGAAAGCAAACCTGGTTACCTCAGAGCACAGTAACTTAGCAGGATTGTGCGGAATGCCACAGTGATTACTAGGGCTTAACATATAGTTATGTACATGTTCCAAACACAATACAGGACAGTGTTTACAGTGCAAAGTATTATGAAATCCCATTCCAGGCATTTGGTACAGAAGATGTGTAAATGATCTGTAAAGGTACATGGACTGCCATGCAAAATAAATACTCAGGGGATGTCTGTGTATTGAATAGAGACAAAAAGATGAATTGTAGGAATGAAGACAGGGAAGGAGAATAGGTGAAAGAGCCTAATGTACAGCAGATGAGGGTGTGTCAATGGAAGATAGTTGGAGCAGAAACACCAACCATATATCAGTATGGTACAGTACAGACTGCACAGTGAAAATGTGTATTATGTGACTATCACACAAAGTGACATAACAGTGGGAAGATGTCTTTGTAAGATAAGCATCCTTACATGAACAATGCAGAGGACATCTGTCAGGGATGTTATATAAAATTGGGTTATGGTGTATAATGTGAAGCTGTGCAAACTGATTTTCCTGAATATGAGTGTAGTCTCAGATGAGGTCTCCAACAAGCGGGACACAGGTAAAGGCTCATGGACAACAGACGCATGCAAATCATGGACAGTATCAAATAATACCAATAGTAATCCCATGTCTCGGACATAACATACGTGATTCTTAGTGATCAGAGATGGTTCTGCGCAGACGCACTTGTACAACTATTATGACATGTCAGTAATCTATGAGGGTAATCATGCACATTGTGCTGTTACTGTAACATCTGCTGGAGGTGTTGGACGGGACACTGGTGTACCTGTATGTGACATTTTGATCAATATAGGCTAGTTGACTGGTGTACATGGAGTATATATGCAGTCTATATTAGATCACCAAAATCTTATTCCAGTGAACACCTATTCTTCGACCCCTAATCAGCGAAAATCGCTTCAGCGATTCACTGAATTTACTAAGGGCAAAGATGTAGGTGGCCAGCTACAGAACTTTGTCCTTTTCTCCACTATAGTGTGATCTCGGAGTTGGTATACATAGTTAGGGAGTATGGGGGGCAAAGCCCCCCTCATCGGGGGTGTGGTGGTCGAAGCCCTCCACTTGGGTTGGTTAAATTCACCTAGATGTTGGTCAATTGTGCTGTGGGCAAGTATTTTATTGCCCTTGGTAAATTCAGTGAATTGTTGAAGTGATTTTTGCTGATTAGGGGTTGATAAATAGGTGTTTGACGGAATAAGATTTTGGTGAAATAGATATATATATATATATATATATATATATATATATATATATATATATATATATATATATATATATATATATATATATATATATATATATATATATATATATATATATATATATATATCACAATCCACACAATCACAAATGTTACCCACACCATCAATGTTGTCAAACAGTTATGTATGTACTGTGTGTATTACCAGAACAGGTATCACATGTGCATCTGGAGTAACAACTTGATGGGTGCTCTGCAACATCAGACACTAATGTTTATGCAGCAAAAAGAATACCTGGGTATGGCTAATAAGATGTGTGACAGCTCACTGTGGCAAAGGTGGTACATCAGTTACACATCAGTGGAAGACGTATAGGGAAGTACATGAAGAAGGGCACATTGTACTCAGTTATTGGTGTGATGAAGGCTAAGTATGGAGGTATTATGACCTCGATGTGGACAGCCTTCACATACTCAGTAGTTGTGTTTCATACAAGGGAGTAGTCAGCACTGTGGTCACATGCTTTTGGACATTCCACATACCATCTACCCCAGGACACATGTCACATACCTATTGGTCTAATTATAGGGTGTGATGTCCACATTATCCTTGGTTTGTGCATTTGTTTTCATGATGTAACAAATCCCCCCATGTTTTTGTTTCATTGCAGGTGTTGTCATGGCTCTGGCAGTAAACTTTGGTGTGTGTTGATACTGTCTGTACTATACTGATATCAAAGTTAGAGTCAATGATTGCCCGCAATCTGCAGTTCTTCATATAGCTGTTTGAACACAAAATGTGTATGTCATTTGTGATGTCTGTGACTTAAATAATGTACAGGAAAGGGCATAGACGGCCCTGAAGTATGGATCTGATTACTGGACCTGAGATATAGGTCACTTCACACATTTCAGCATATTTAGATGCCACATATGTGATCCAATGGTCTACCCACATGGTGATATAGGTGTTTATGGCCACATCTGACAATGCTGAGTGAATACCTTAGTGTGGATTTGTGTCAAATGCCTTGGGCTTGTCAAGTTCAAAAGGATGATATTGTTGTCATCACGCATGCACTCAATGACCTCTTTGAAGACATCTAACAGATGAAATGATGTAGCATTAACAGCTTACACAGATCTGTTGCACACACCTGGGATATTGCTAGTGTCCATTTAGAAAAGGTCCATGATGACATGTTGGTTTACCTCACAGATGAGCAGAGTCAGGATCTGTCTATACATGCATGCATCAGGTGCTGCCTCCACCTCAGCTCAGATGGATGCATGTTGATGTATACCCTTCTACAGGAACATAGCCTGTGTGTAGGGTGTGTTGAGGTGTGTATTCAACCAGGTCAGGAAGGTGAATGTGCTTATCCAAGCTATAGGTGATATCTGATGTTGTCATAGCCCATTGATTATATGTGATAAGCTTGGATGAAGGTAAGAGAGTGCATACAACCTATCTTGATCTGGCCTAGGGATTCAACACAATCTCCTATGCAGGTATCATTGTGAAACTCTCCCAGCTGGGGATTAACTCTTATGTCACTAGATGGGTAACCAATTGGCTCACTGACAGAACACATCCTGTGAAAGTTGGTGAATCAACCTGTACTAGTAGAGCTGTCACTGCTGGCATACCCCAGGGATCTGTGCTTGGTCCTTTACTGTTTGGAATCTATTTCTTGATAGTTCAAGCTTAAGTATATGGCCTTTAGTTTATCGCGCTTGCTGATTCTTGCATATTGGGTGCAATCATTGATTCCACCAATGATGATAACATACTACGGCAGGGGCTAACACAGACAAATGATTGGTGACAAAGCCACACGGTCTACAAATAAATGCAAAAATGTGCCTTTATTTTGTCCTTGCCACACGGTCTACAGATAAATGCAAAAAATGTGTCTTTATTTTGTCATTCTGCAAAGTCTAATTCCCTGATAATTACACCATTGACACCACTCCCGCTATGCTGAAACCCAGTGATGCAAGACCTGTGAACACGCATAGAAGCTATCTGAATTTCTTCCAACCAGTGGTACAGAAAGTCTATGTTGTGCACATCATAAGTCACACCATCATATTCAGACTGGAGGATTATATAACAGCACTGTATTGAACATCATCAGAACACTAGTAGAGTATAATGCTCCCTTTTGCATGTACCTCACGGGCACATGCAGCAGCTGGAGAGACCACAGGGTTTTCTCACCATGGAAACACAGGGCCTACAAACCATGCCATGACATATATGGATAAGCTGAAAGCCATGTCAATGTAATCTGTATTGTATAGGATGAGGTGACTTCTGCCTGGTCTCCAGGCCAGTCTCTGACCCTGCCATAGTGGGAATAGTGCACATTCACAAATCAAATATAGGTGATGATATCAGCAGTGCCTGGTGAGGATAATATGGTAATAACCGTGTCCCACATGCTGGTGTAAAAGGCTGTCTCTCTAATGTCATGCATACACACACACACACACACACACACACACACACACACACACACACACACACACACACACACACACTGACTGCAGTGAGAACTGAACCCCTGCCTAAGTATACAGAGTACAGAACTCTGTATTTAAGGCAAGCACCTCAGCTCAAATCTGACTTGCAGTGTCTCAGACAACACTTTATAGGTCATGACATCAGCAATGTCTGGTGAGGAGAATATGGTAATAACAGTGTCCCACATGCTGGTGTAAAATGTTTGCTCTAATGTAATGCAAGTTCACAAACACACACACACACACACACACACACACACACACACACACACACACACACACACACACACACCTCAGTTGAATGCAGTGAGAAGAGAACCCTCTACTTATCTAACTACACAGACTACAGAGCTCAGTACTTTATGCAAATGCCATGGCACAAGTCTGACTATTATAAGGCTGTAGGACAGCTTATAGTTGATGGTATCAGCAGTGGATGTTGGAGAGAAGATGTTGGGAGGCCTGCATGACATGGATGTGTAGGCATGTGCAATTGTCAAAATAGTGTCAATCTATGGGATTGCAGTGGTAACTGTAGGATATACACTTATGCTGTTCTGGCTAGATAGACATGCACAGACATGCACAGTTGACTGCAGTGAGATCAGAACCCCCTATCTACGTACACAGACTACAGAGCTCAGTACATTACATACATGCCACTGCACAAGTCTAACTTTTCAAGGCTGCAGGGCAACTTATAATGGATGACACCAGCAGTGGATGTTGGAGAGAAGATGTTGGGAGCCCTGCACGAAATGGATGTGTAGACATGTTCAACTGTGAAGATAGTTCTAGTTCTGCATGTTACCAGATTGATGTCCATTGCATATCATGCATTTGTTATTACTTTACGTAGTGAAGTTGACATATTTGTGAACAAGTACTAAGAGACCAGAGTTGCAATGCATGGTGGGAGGTAACACATGGGTGCATTGTAAATATGGGAGATATTGTCAAATAAGGCCTTCAGTTTATGTATCCACATGTAGTTTTTTGGCATGAAGAGTAAATGGACAGTAAATAGCACTAACACATGTTAATACTGACTTTGCATAGAGCAGCAGTGAGCAGCAGGTTTGCGAGACAGTTGGCAAAGTCTTTGAACATGTGAGATACAAATTTCCATTACTATCATTGTTAGCATATAGTTAAGCAGTGCTCAAACATGGGACTCATTGCTAAAATTCTGAGAGTTAGTACTGAGTGTATGAAACACACTTGCTGCTTAGCTGACTCTGTGGCAGCAGGTGTAGCTGCATTGATACATTTCTTTTTGAGCCCAGATGATACTGTATTAGAGTCCAGGTGTATCTAACACTTTGAAGCAAACAGTGATATATATTGCAATAACATTATTTTTATGGTACATTCAGCGTGGGTTACTGTGTGTTGACCTAGAGCAGCAGGATTAAGTGGCATTGCACAGAGCTAACCATACATTGTAGAGCTGCTCACCATAGCTTGGCATTGGTGTGGGATGCCAAACTCTGCGTAAACACAGTGGAAAGTGAAGGGATCCATTGCTTTTTATGGTACTTACGTGTGTTGTGTGTGATTCTATTTTTTGTCCAGATTACAGGTATTAAAATGGGGTAGATAGGAAAGTGGTGATTTGGGGAGCAAGCAGGGGGAAGTACAAAGGGAAAGCAATACAGGAATGTGCTGGAGGGAGGTAGTAAAGAACTATAGATATCCATTTTTTCAACAGTGTAAACTGAAATAATGTGCAGAATATTAGCTGAAGTTGGCCGGTCACCTCCAGAAAAAGTGACAACAACATAATCATGTTACTTAGCCAATTGAACCGTATCAAGTGTGTCAAGAAGACATGTGCGAAATGGAGAGCTATATATGGGATGATTTTTTTTGTGGGACAGGTGCCCTTTGTTGTTATTCAGCAAGAGAGGAATGCTGGGTAAGGGACATTGGCATTTCTAGGTCAGGTACGTTGGTTAGGTGATGAATCAAATGCAAACAAACAAGACAAACCACAGGGACAGTGAGGGACGTGAAAGGTTGAGGGACACCATGAATGGTGTGAGGGAGGAGACAACCCAGGCTCATGCCCATCAAACATGGAGACAGTGAGAATCTAGTCCTTACTAGACTGTCATCACTGTCTCCTTACTCCACTGATGGCTGGAGTGCTTGACATCTTCTCCTCCTACATACTATAAGGGAGAGAAGCCTTTCCCTCTGGGGTAGGCATACACCAATGGTGCTCTGCACAACCCTACACATCAACCCTGGTATCTCATGGTGGGTGATGAAATCCCCACCTCTGCCACTACTCTAGAAGGTACCACAGCACCAGCTGCTGTGGCAGTACTATGTAAGGGCATTCAGTGACAGCAGTGGCAGTGCTGACAGGTTGGTTCCTAAATGTGCTCAGCATCAGTGCTAGAGCTGGGCCATGCTGATCCACTGATGCTAGCCTGCCCACTGTACTGTGAAGCATTTAATGATTTGTTAAAGATGGTTGACATGGAGACATTTTGATGATACATAATAGAACATAAAAAAGATAAGGATTGGAATCAGAGAAAAAAGGAGATAAAATTAGTAACATTATATGTGACATACAATGGATTAAAACAATTATACAACCATTTTATCTGAAGTATTACATTTAAGTATACATCCTAACAACTAAACACTATAACTACAGATTGCTGAAAGTAATCCTTGAAATGTGCATATATTATATGTATGCTTGGTCCAGTTATACAGTTAACAGCACAGCATTTATGCCATTTTTATAGAGTTTAATTTATGTAATATTATTAAAGAAATGCAGCATTGTATAATTGTCACTCTTCGTATTTGAGCCCACAACCTCTGACTACAGTCTTATACTTGACTCCTAAAGTTGCTTTGTGCTACAGACTAATACATGCATACTTGCTTTTACAGTTACTATATGCATGCTCAATTTGCTACAGCAATAAAGAAAACCCAAAATCTATCTTTAACTTTTAAAGCTGCAATACTTCCCTTGTGCAACATACATACCAGTTGCTTTCCTCAGTCTCTCAATTTGATCAGCATGAGCCTAGCAATTCAACTCTTATTTTAGCATTAACTGTAGAAGGAATAGAAAAGAACAGAATAGCATTATGCATACCAGGCTTACCTATATTCAGCTTTCTCTGTATTAATAATACTCTTTTATTAGCATACTTACACAGCTGTGGGATGTCACCAGTTTGAAACTTAGTCAACCACTGGTTGAATGTTTGATGCCCATGCACTGGCCCAGTAATCTAAGAGCCTCAATCCTCACAACTAACATCAGTGAGGGGCATGCACATTGGGAAGGATAACAAGTACACACACAGTAACATTCAATTTCCCTTAAGAACACACAGAGATCACAGTCAGTCTGGGGCAGGTTTCTCCCTTTCTGTCCAGATCCCCAATAAGATTCCCCACTGGCACAGCTATAGGGTGCAGGTCTCAGCCTAGTGGTCAAGCTAAAACCTCCAGCACCCTCTTTGTCCAACCAGTGTTTTGTGTCCCTGCCCAAGTAGCTGACACACACACACTTTGAGATATGAGGTATATACAAACACACATACACTCCTGGGGACAGCAGGCACAGGTTCTCCAGCTATGCCCCTTCTCTGCCCAGGGTATTAGGTAGAAATCACTGCAACCGACCACTAATATCAGCTACTAATAAGGCCCTTACCAAAGGGTATCCAATTTTACTGTGCAATATTATTATTATCCAATTGGTAAGTATGACGAACAGCAAGGCTTATTGGAGTGGCTTGGACAGTGTAACTATATACATGCAATGTACTCTAGAGCTTAAATTATCTCTAGACAAAACAGACACAGCTGAAAGGTTTAAAATATTTAATAATAAATAATAAAAACATAAGACAAATCTCAATTCAACACAGTGCTAGACAAGAGTTCAGACACAGGAAAATGCTTAAAATAATACTGTAGAATAGTCTGACATAAATATAGAAAATTGCTAGTCTAAATCTTACTATTTTCTATTTCTAAGAGAAACAATGTTCTAAACAACATACATACATACAGCGCAAAGCAAAGTACTGGTGAGATGATGTGTTCAGGTTCAGACAAAATTCAAAATGCCCTGATTCTGTCTCTCTGAGAAAGTCTTAAATTGATAATACAGTACTGCTGACTCATTTTAGATTACATCATTCTTAACACTTCTCTGGTTTAATTTTCCAGGCTAACAGAAACTCAGAATTTTAACAGTTCTTTGATTTTGCATCTGACCAGGAAGCCACAGCAATGCTTGACATTATATATGTAAAATCTAGCAATTAACTCTGCTCTCAAATCAATAGAAAGAATTTGCTGGTCCAGACATTACAGCTCTGAGTTTGAGATCAAACAATCATGCAATACTTGACTTATCAGCTTTCTTCCAGCAGAGTGTACTGTGGTTACATTTTTGAAGCTCAGTACAGCATATAGTTTAATCATAACATATAGTTATCTTTTACATTTGTAAAACCAGCCTGTGGATTATATTAATATTTACAAATCACATAGAATTATTTTACAAGATTCTATCTGGCTCGGATGGCAGCCTTTCAGTTTTTCACAGAGGGTATCCCTCTTCTGCCTTTGTAGGTCAATAAAATCTGAAAACATAGCAAGGGTGCCTTACCCTCATAGTTATGATTTAGATCAGCTCCAATATCTAAAGTGTTACAAGCGAGAGTGAATATAATGGGGAAATGAAAAACAGTAAAAATGTGTGGAATGTCCTGTATTAGACCCCACGACCATGTGCATGGCAGCCCTACACTTAAACCTGTTTCCATAAGAATGTTGTATATTTTTCAGTTCATTACTGTAAACTGGACTTTCACAACAGTAAAAGTAGGTTGCACACCCTGTACTAAAACCCAAGACCAACTGTATTCCAGTCTTACACTTACATCTTTTGCCACAGGAGTAGTTCCATGACAGTTACATAATTTCCTGTTCATTCTTAAGTTTTATGTGTTAACTGCTGTGCAATGGCACTTAGCATGTTTGCACAATGCCCAACAGAATTAAATGAATGTATCCATTTTCAGTTATTGACTGTCTGTGTCCTGTCTGCAGGTGCTGGGGAGCCTTGTTAACTGCAGTGCAATGTCGCTTAGTGGTGATGTATCACGGAAAGTAAAAATTGCAACAGTATATCCTTTTTGACCTTTATACTTTTACAGATGCTCTGTCTGCAGGTGTTCTGTCTACCTCCTGTATGGGCCACTAGTCTGGGTTGGTGTAGTGTTAAGCAGAACACAAAGGAAAGAAGCACAGCTAAATCTGAAATTCATTGTATTTATCCATTTCCCTTGTTTGCACTAAGACATGCATTGCAAAAGCACTGGTAAAAAAATATTTAAAAAAAAGTTTAACAAAGGGAAATGTAGTTGAAATTAAGAAAAGCAATCTGTGAAATAAACACTGCAAAATGTTTGTCAGTACACATGATTTTTTTTACATAGCTCTGGATTTGAATTCTCACTCCAATGAACATTTAGAACACAGTAAGGGTGTCTTATCCATCTTTGCCACACAGCTTTGCAGCAGGGAACTCAAATCATTCTGCATACAACCAACTGTAACATCATCCACAGTACTAACAAACTATTTGACAGTTATTTGTACATATATAAATTTTGAATGTACTGCACTGAGTGATCACACAACCATTTATAAGTATTGCTTGCAAAAATTCAACTCTGTCTTATCTCTCTGTGTTTGTTACTCATTCTTGTCTTATCTGTCCAGTAATCTGAGACATGGAATCTGTAAGACATTCTATATCATTGTCTTTAAAATGTATGATAATATTAAATGGCAAAAATATGCAATTGTCAAGAAATGAAGGGGAGGTTGGATGTTACTGAACATAAACTGTGAAATGTATGCTGCTTACTTACATTTAAGACATTGATACATTTACTTGTATACTTTGTAAATCTAACCTGAAACACCCACTGGAGGTAGGGCAGTTTGCATTGCTGTTGTGTTTTTCTTCTGCCTACCAGTAATCATTCACAGCTGCAATCCTTTATCAACAAACACTGAGGGAGTGCCTGCACTATGTTTACATCTGTTACACAGACCCAAGTATTTGGGATTCAGCAATTCTAATGAGTTCACATTGCATTTGCATCTTCACCATACACACAGCCCTGAATCTACACCATAAAAAGGCAACCATGTAGCTAGGTAACCTGAAGGTAAGGAGACTTGTTTATGTGGAGATCACAGACAAGGCTATTACCTTGGGATAAATTTGCACATAAGACTACTGACCTTGAGAAGGTATGCTTGAATTTTTTAGCTATATACTGCATATGCTGAAATGTCATTAAGAAAAATCTGTTAACATATATACATATATATATATATATATATATATATATATATATATATATATATATATATATATATATATATATATATATATACACACACCCACACACACACACACACACACACACACACATATATATATATATATATATATATATATATATATATATATATATATATATATATATATATTTGCATTAGCAAATGCTACTTTTATCTGTATGTATTACTTAGAAGTTTCCACAGGTATACATGACTGGAATAGGTTAAAAATGAAATGTTATATGTTACATCTGTAGGCATGTTTCAGGGAATAGTTCATTTGATAACACTTTTAGCATCTCACTGATGGTTTCTTAGCATAATTTGTCATGTGCCTGTTCTTTTGGGAGTGGGGAGCAAAGTTGCATTTCTGTTTTTGCATAAACAAGGATATGTAGCTACTGTTTCTCTCCTTTGTTTTGTACTCAGCTTTGCTTTCTGTGTGAATGCAATATGTTGTAACCACACAATTCCTGTTTATTTATGTTTTATTATCTTGACTGTTTTATGTTTCTCTAGTGGGTAATAGTGAAATGCTACCTTTTCTGTTTTATCTGGACACAGGACATTTTAGTTATGATACTTATGTTTATTATAGGGTGGCTGCGGTGGTGCAGTGGTTAGTGTTGCCACCTCACAGGAAGAGGTTCTCCGGTTCGATCCTCGGCTGGGGTGCCTTCTGTGCAGAGTCTGCATGTCCTCCCTGTGGTCACATGAGTTTCCTCTGGGTGCTCCAGTTTCCTCCCACATCCCAAAGACATACTATAAGTGGATTTCACACTCTAAATTAGCCCTAGGTGTGAGTGTGTGCATGTGTGTGCCTTCTGTGGAAGGTTGGGTGCCAGGCTGGCAACTCAACACCATAAAACTCCACTGCCAATTATGAGCAGACAGGTGATCCGCTGTGGCGACCCCTAACCAGGAAAAGCCAAAAGAAGAAGAAGAAGATACTTATGTTTATTATCTTTCTGTTGTGCTTTAGTTCACCTAGAACTATGTCATTCTGGAAGCTTTTAGGTTTCATAATGCCTTTCTGCTTGAGAGGGGATGTGGAAATATGTCACGCAGAATACATACTTGGCAATCGATAGTTGCTGATGTGAATGCAGTAAGCAGCCACAGCAGGACATATAATCAGGTGTGTCATAGGGCCACTGAGATGGTCTCATCTGCACGGAAGAGAGCAGCTATTGTGGCCCGTGATCAGATGGGTGCCGGGGTGTGCCCGCTACATAGCCAACACTAACAGCAAATGAAGAGTTCCTGTCCACTGTCAGGGATCCAGACAACTCCCCAGAAATTACAGAACAGCATGCCCTTGACATTGGTACTATTGCTTCAAGGACAAGAAGTATGTCCCAGGAGGAACTTCTAGGTAGGCTATATATTTCAGTTGTTGATAACTATTGTATAGTAAACAAGAAAAATTGACAGCAGTACATTAGTTCTGTTTAACAATAACTCAATTTGTGGGGGGTATTGTAGATTGCTACAGTTAATGACGCATTTTAATTGATTGCACATGGGCTTAGGTTGGACTTGTCATCTAAGTTCTTGCTGAAAGTATAGTTAATGGACATATAAAGGGAAAAATATTTTAACCCCCTATATAACTTTTAATTGTGATGATGTTGTCCTTAACTTTTGATTAATTTCTTCCAGGACAATCATCCATTGGAAGCATAGCATCAACTGCACATGGTAAGCTAAATATCTTCTTTGTCAGTGGTGATGAGCAGTTCAAAGAGCTATATAATTTTATCCCATATGTGTTATGTAGGTCTCAGGACAGTTGTGTGTATTTCTGTACTGTCTGTACTAGTGGGACCACTGTAACTTTCATAGTTCATAGGTTAGTACTAGGCTAACTGCCTTGCGAGCCATTTTAAGCCTAGCCAATTATCCCCTGTGAGATTCAAACCCTGTAACTTGTGTTTGTAAGGCAAACACCTTAACCATTAGGCCACCCTTCCAACCCCTTCCATTTGTTAGCATACATTTGACTACAGTAGTATAGCTATTATTTTTTTCCTGTGTTTGTTGCTAATTATCACAGGTGATCCTGATAGTAGAAGTGTAGAACTCTCACCACCTGGTGTCAGGGTATTGGCAGACTCTGATGATGATGGTGGCCAAAGAGAGACACAGTTGGGTGGTGCAGAGATTGAATCTGACACTGAGGTTGACATTCAGCCATTCCCTGTAATTCCATTGGGCACAGCAAGTAGGCCTACATCAACCCAGTCCAGTGAGCCCTCAGATATTGGACAGGTGGAGGGTGAGACACTCAATTGGGAAGTATGGTTACTGTGGCTTAAGTGCCTGTTGAGACTGGCCGTAGCCAAAGTGTGTGAGGTGCCATGCAGGAGGGTCATTATGGGTGCTCAGAGGATGCCTGCTGTCCATCCTCCACCTGATCCAGGTGTGTCTTCATATGCCACTCAACATGTGTTCAGGGCCATCATGTAGGCACAGGTACATTCCCATAGGTCATCCAGAGAAATGCTTAGGGGTGTAGATGTGGCACTGGCTGACATGCATGACTGCCTCCACTATTTTGTTGATTTAATGGATTTCATGAATGACATGTTGAAATGGATGGTGTCTGTGATGGAGCATCTGCTGGGAGGGGGATGGCATCCTCTTGGGCATAGATCAGCCACATCTGATGTTGGCTGACATAGCCATACCCGATCATGCTCCCATAGTGGCACTAATTCCACTGCTCCATCAGTGGTTGACCACACCTAGATGTGGCAGGCCATGAGGTCATGGTCCTGTGCATCCTCATGAGGGAAGCTCATCCAGCAGACATCAGTCACATTCAGGAAGCAGCAGTTCATCTGACCATGGGTGTGGATGTACTAGTGCAACTCCTGGCAGAGTTACTTCTCGTGGTCAGGTATGACAATGATAAACTGCCACCTGTACCATTCATGGCTCACACCTGTCCAACATACAAAGAAGTAGAGCTAGCACAGAGCTTGGCTGTGTTCATGCAGACACTTTCACACCAATTTATCCTGGAGGACCCATACAGACAGACACACAACAGTTACATGGGTCAGCCATGAAGATTAAAGCTCATTTTGTCTCACTGGCCATTTGTTACTTTATCTGAATGTCTGCCTGCTTCTCTTTCTCACTCACACTCACTGACCTTTTGTGTCAGCCTAGGCTTCCTGCCCCCCCACACAACACCTTGTGCAAGTCATCACAACTGTGCCATATCCCTGTTTTCTATCTTTTGGATTCAGGGATGCATAACATTTGTGTCTGATTCTCAGGGTGCATAGCTGACTTACTGCTTAGTATATCTGCATTTGTGATCTTGATTTGGTAATTGTACCTTTAACATATTTTGGTCTTAGAAATTTAGACAGTTGATGGAAACAAACATTGTTTGCATCAGTATTGTTAATGATCTTGTGAGGGTTGTGAAGTCTGAAACTGAAATGTGTCTCATTATTTTCTAACTTCTCTCTTTAATGATTTTCCAGTACAAATGTATGGTGCTAAATTGAGGGCATTCAGTGACCATCAATACTTTTGAGAGGTATGACTGAATCTTTGATGCCTGAGGCCTTCTCCTTGATAATGGACACATATAAGTCACATAAGCCTTCTGTCACATGTTAAAGTCATTTCTGTACAAATCGCCCATATTTTACTTGCTTACATTTCCAAGTAACAACATGCAAACATATGCCATTCATTTATATTATTAAACAATACACTCCATGTTCAACACTTACCTTGTAAATCCAGCAGTTGCAACAGATTTCATTCAGGTCTGACTCTGTCTGATGCTAGCAGTACACAGCCATTGCATAGGTAGGTAAGTAAAGGTTGTGGGAGTTGCCTGGCATCAATGTTACTAGTGAATGTGCATGAGGGCATATTGAGCACACCTATGTCTGTCTACATCCACAGAAACTGCTGGTTCCCCCACTGACTCCACAGTTGCATGTGGCTGTGGTGACCTTGCCATTGGTGGTGGGATGTGTGCCCTTTCCCTTTGTTGATCCTGCTGAAGCTGTTTTCTCATGATGATGCTGTGTAGCATGGCATATACAGTGAATATTTCAGTACATTCATGTGGATTGTACTACAGGACTCCTCCAGATGCATGTAGGCACCAGAACAGCGACATCAGCATCCCAAACATATGCTCTATGATATTTCTGGTTTGAGTGTGCGACTCATTATGGTGTTTTTCAGCAGGTGCGTGTGCATTTCTGATGGGTGTCATCAGCCATGGTTACAGTGCATAACCTGCATTCCCCAATAAAAGAACCTGTGGGATACCCCCCCCCCAATGGACATCTGGTACAGTTGGGAAGTGTGCCAGATATGTGAATTGTTGTAAGTGCCTGAGTTGTCAGCACACACATTCAAGATAATTCCCTTGACATTACAAATGACTTAGCAGTTAATAGAGTGGAAGCCCTTTCTATTTATGTAGAACCTTCCCTGTTCCCTGGGTGGTGCCTTAATTTCTATATGTGTGCAATCTATGGCACCCAGTACTTCAGAGTAGTGTGCTACAGGGTAGAACTCCTGCATATATGTGGCCCTGTCCTCAGGTGCACTGGGACAATATATGTGGTCACTGGCATGTTGTAGCATAGCATCCAGGAATTGATGAAGGGTCCTAGATGTTGATGCCTATGATACCACCAGCATGTCCCCTGTTGGTCTCTGAAAGGTTCCTTTAGCTAAAATTCTAAGTGCTATGCATATCTTTGTCTCCACTGGTATAGATTCCACTGCCTCTGAGTTGAGGATAACAGAGGTTGCAGAGTTCTTATAGTGTGTCTCTATCCACCATGTAGTGTTCTACAATTTCCACCTCATGCAGACTGTGAAATGTTAAATGGTGTCTGAAAACTCTTCTCCTTCGTGGTCATTGTCTATTAGTAGCACATACACATGAATTAAAGCAACAGCAGTCCCTGACATTCTTTCTGTGTAGATTCCTTTCTATGACTGTACTCCAATAGATTTTGGAATTTACAGGGAAAACCAGCACTGAGTCTACATTTATTTATTTATTTAACATTTGTTTACTGGGAAAGTCTGACTTTGAACAATGCCAATTTTCAGAGGAGGCCCAAAGAGAAATGCTCCAGATGCATGTCTTTGTAACATGGGAGGAAACCAGAGCACCCAGAGGAAACTCACATGAATGCAGAGGACATGCAGACTCCACACAGAAGGCACCCCAGATGAGAATCGAACTGGAGAATACAACTGCTGCACCACTGTGCCATCTGACTGTACATGATTGCATTAAAGCTTCTTGAATAGCTCCTCCATCTTGGATTCATTGATTAGCATACAGTTCAGCTGCTTAGGCTGTAATTAGCATGCCACAGTATTTACCGTGTTTGTGCGACTCTACACACACTGTTACCATGTAGGCTTTATTGAATCTGGCCATTAGTTTTTGTTCATGAACTATTAAATGAACCTTTATTGCCAAGGAAAATAGCTGTGGTCTAGTGTGTAGCATGTAAGACAGATGATTCATATATTTCAAAGTGAAACTGTTTGCTGATATGGTGAATAGACAAGCTGCATTATCCTATCCTGTTCTGGATTCATTTCTGCAGAATTTGGAAGAAACTAACATATCTGTTTCTTTACAGGAGTTGCCTTTTGCCACTAGTAATAGCCCTTTGGATGCAGGTTGAAGTAGTACCACAGTGTAACAGAGCTTCTGAAATGTGGTGCACCCAAGAGTGCGCTTATTAGACGCAGATTACTGTTTCCAAACAGCAAACTCAGAACCAAACCCAGATGACACAGCTGTAGAACAAACTCTCAGAAGTGCCCATGCCAACCCTTGGTCGGAAAACATGGATTCTGCCTAAAAAATGAATTGAACACATGAAGATGAAGACAAAAAAGATGCAGTCAGACTCTGATAGGAAGTCCATCATGTTTATATAAGCCATCAAAGCACAGTTCCAGATATACAAATTACTGTATTCAGAGATATCTTAATTACAGCTTAGGAAGAATTTCTGACTATTGTGAATACATGGCTGTCTACCTAACTGATAATTATAAGCAATAGGGTGACTATAGAAAATCCCATTTCACAAGCTAAAACAGTGAGTGCAAAGTACACACAGAATAACAACTTGGAAAAAAAGCTAACAACCATAAAAATGTTTGTAAAGCTAGAAAGTAGCATGTAAAAACAGTTGCGACTGAAGCACTATAGGAAATATGCAAATTATCCCAAAAGGATAATACGTGTTACAGCTATCATCTAATAATAAAGAGGGAGGTTAGGCTATGCTTTTCATCTAAAACTTCACCAGGATGGCTATGGAATCTTAAAGGAAAACTAACAGGAATGACTAGAAGAAACAACCAATAAAACAAAATGGCAGAATACAAAAACAAGAACACAGAAACAAAAATAGGCAGATAATAAATGGGAAAATATATTAAAACATAACATGCTGGCCTGCTAAGCACACCTGAAGCAAAAAAAAAAAAAAAAACGCAAGTACAAGCCATGACAACAGGCAACCATCACCAGGGAAACAAAATATGCAAATGAAGGAGTCCAAAAGTATGTAGATGATGGAAGAATGAGTGTTGAATCTTTAAAAGATTTAGCACTGGGATACTAGATTCTGCATAATTAAGTCCTGCTCTTTTTCTAGATTGTAATATAATATGCCAGCCCAGTTCTCATTTCTCCAGCAACGGGTTGTAATCGCCATTGTACGGGGTCTTTGGGATGTGGTCCAACACATGGAATTTGAAGCTGTTGTGTCCCGGAGTAGCTAGTGCATGCTGAGCCAGTTGGCTGGCACGTTTAAGGTAGTGGAGATCATGTAAGTGTCTCATTATCCTGGTCTTCAAGGTGTTAACAGTTTTGCCAATGTAAAAGGCTGGACATTTAGTGCAAGAGGCCCGGTAAACAACCCCATTCTAGGTTGCAGTCACCCCTGACATTGGGGCAGTAGACCTTCCTGTTGTTAGGGCAAAAGAAGCTTGAGGACCCACTCATGTGTGAGCAATAATGACAGGGTGGGTTACTGTGACATTACTGTGCCCTCATCACTGACCAATCTATCAGCTCCAACATTGACAAGCTCTGGCTACTCGAGGACACTCTAAGAAGCTTAGTGTGCATAAAATGGGAGAATACTTACCTCTCCACATGTCTCAACTAGGGACTAATTCCTAAAGGAATAACAATCACTAAGAACCATTTCACAGAGGGGCAGACAAACAACTAATCAGAGATTGGAACTAGACCCTCAGGGAAATGGAACACAAGCTGTTGGACCTGCTCTTCACCTACAAACAGAGACATAGGGAAAGACTTTTGCATTCCCTGACTACCGTCAAAGACATTTGCAACAAGACCCCAGGGCTCGAGGACCATTTCAGGGACATGAAGACCAGATTGGACACCTTCAAACTCAGGATATGTGAGAGAAGGGTCAAAAAACTGAAGAGGGACCAACTTCTGCCCCAGAAAACACTCAAACCCAGGCCCAACCATAGGGAAGATCAGCCTGGACTCCGGCAGGATTTTTCCAGGGGCCCCAGTCATACTGGAGCCAGACATATCACCCACGCTCACAGCCATGACATCACACCCCCATAACCTCACCACAGCCCAACATGGACAACCGGGAACGATTGCACCTAGGTACCCCAACCACCACCCCCAGGAGGACCAGAGGCAGACCACCACACCAAAGGAGCCCATTCCTCAGGGGATCAACTCACAACAATCTTGGGGCCTGCCACATCTGGGATCCCCATGGTTCCAGCAGGAGAGGAGGAACTGGAATTGGCAGGGGAAATGAGACCTCAAACACCTAGGACACCCACAGATACCAACAGGCAGGAGAAGACCCAGGTGTCCTTCCATCAACAGGTCACAATCTGGAACCACTCCCAGACACCACTGACCCAGTTAGAGCTCAGAGTGCTTCAAAAGGGGCTGATCTTTGTCCCCCAGAAAAGGTCTGACACCACTAAGACTATCATCGACCTAGGACTATTCACCTGTAAACTTCAGCTGAAGCTCTTCTTCAACACCCTTGGGAAAACGGGCCAGGATCTTGACACACATGCCATCCAAACCATCAAAATGAAAAAGCCCAGCAATGTCTGCCCTCCTCCTAATGCAGTGATCCAAGCCTTTCAGAACAAATGTGAGGAGGACATTAGGGTCCTGCTGGGAGCAACAGAAAGAAAATGTACATTACCAGAGACAAGTTCACAGCACTGAAGAGCCTAAGCAAGGATCACCTGAGAAGGGTAATGAAAGTGGACAAAGGGAGTAGTATATTGGTCACTGATACCTGGTCCTACAATAACAAGCTGGAGACCATGCTGAGCAATGTCCACTTTTATGAGGAGGTTGACCTCAACTGGGTACACACAGCCTATGAATCCATCAAATCTGGGCTGGCTGACCTTGAGGAAGGGGACCTGATTGATGAGCGGCTTCTGGAATTTTTTACTATACACCACCCTAGATTACCCCAATTCTTTGGCATCCCAAAACTGCACAAGAACTTCTAGGGCCCTCCTTACCATCCAGTAGTGGCCAGTGGGGGCTTCATCATGGAAGCCATCACCCTCTATCTTGATTTCTACCTCAAACCATTGGCTGAGAAAAACCCATCCTTCATCCTGGAATCCATGGATTTTCTTGAAAAAATCAGAAAGGTTCCCATCAATAGTGACTCCATCCTAGTTACCATAGATGTTGAGTCACTCTACACTGTGCTCCCCCATGACTACTGCATCAAAGCCACGGCTGTGACCTATGAAGTGGACCATGGGGTGCTTCCAGGTGAGGTGGAGCACCTAGGAAGATTGTTGTCCCTCCTCCTAGATAACTTCTTTCACTTTAATGGGAGATACTATAGGCAGAGCATGGGCATTGCCATGGGAGTGGCCATGGCACCTAGCCTGGCCAACACGGTGCTCAGAAAATGGGAACAGGACCACATCTACAATGCCCCCCACTATGGCCACATGACCTGTTACTACAGGTACATAGATGATATCTTCTTGGTCTGGAAGGGAAGCCAAAGTGAACTGGACATGTTCCTGGAACACATCAACCACACCACCCCCTTCCTTCAGTTTACGGCTAAACAGCACCAGGATGAAATTGAGTTTCTGGACCTCACCATCAGGAAGAAGGCTGATTCATCCACCCTGATCCACAACCTTTATCAAAAGCCGACTAGGGTCAACTTCTTCCTACATGCCTCCAGCATGCACCCTCTGAGACAGAAGGTGAGTGTAGTCAAGTCTCAAGGCCTCAGACTCTCCAGGGTGTCCAGGGAAATGTCTGATTTTCTTCACAACATGCACAACTTACAGAGGGATTTCTTGGCCAGACTCCCTAAACCCTATCATTACCCAACGAGTGGAAAGACCATACCAATCCTTCATCAGCACCAGGGTCCTGGGCTACCAGGATGAGAAATACAGATTAAACCTCATCTTAGACTACTCCACAGACTATGGCGATATCACCAGAATCATCCTCGACAATTGGTCCATAATAATGAGCAACAGGAGATTCAAGCATATTTTCCCCTCCAGACCCACCTTCACAGCCAGGAGGGGTAAGAGTATCATGGACTTCCTGGAGCACCTGACCACCATGAGACTGGATTCCCCAGGGACCTATGCATGCAGTAATCCAACTTATCATTATTGCTCACACATGAGTGGGTCCTCAAGCTTCTTTTGCCCTAACAACAGGAAGGTCTACCATCCCAATGTCAGGGGTGACTGCAACCTAGAAGGGGTTATTTACCTGGCCTCTTGCACTAAATGCCCAGCCTTTTACACCAGCAAAGCTGTTAACACCTTGAAGACTAGGATAGTGAGACACTTACATGATCTCCGCTACCTTAAATGTACCAGCCAACTGGTTCAGCATGTACTAGCTACTCTGGGACACAACAGCTTCAAATTCCATGTATTGGACCACATCCAAAGATCCCATACAATGGTGATTGCAGATCATTGCTGGAGAAAAGAGAACTGGGCTGGCATATTAGATTACAATCTAGAAAAAGACCAGGACTTAATTATGCAGTGTCTATTGTCCCAGTGCTAAATCTTCAAAAGATTCAACACTAATTCTTCCATCATCTCCATACGTTTGGACTCCTTCATTTGCATATTTTGTTTCCCTGGCAAAAGTTGTCTGTTGTCATGGCTTGTACTTGCGTTTTTTTTTTTTTGCCTTAGGTGTGCTTAGCAGGCCAGCATGTTATGTTTAACTATATTTTCCCATTTATTATCTGCCCATTTTTGTTTCTGTATTCTTGCTTTTGTATTCTGTTATTTTGTTTTATTGGTTGTTTTTTTCTAGTCATTCCTATTAGCTTTCCTTTAGGATTCCATAGCTATCCTGATGAAGTTTTATACGAAGAGTGTAGCCTAATCTTCCTCTTTATTATTAGATGATAGCTGTAACACGTTTTATCCTTTTGGGGTAATTTACATATTTCCCATAGTGCATCAGTCAGAACTGTTTTTACGTGTTATTTTCTAGCTTTACAAACATTTTTTTATGTTTGATAGTTTTTTTCCAGGTTGTTATTCTGTGTGTACTTTGCACTAACTGTTTTAGCTTGTTAAATGGGATTTTCTATAGTCACTCTATTGCTTATAGTTATCAGTTAGGTAGACAATCATGTATTCACAATAGTCAGACATTCCTCCTAAGCTGTACTGAAGATATCTCTGAAGACAGTAATTTGTATATTTGGAATTGTGCTTTGATGGCTCGAATAAATGTGATGGACTTCCTATGAGATTCTGACTGCATCTTTTTTGTCTTCATCTTTGTGTGCTCAATTCGTTTTTTAGACAGAATCTGTGTTTTCCTACCAAGGATTGGCGTGGGCACTTCTGAAAGTTTGTTCTACAGCTGAGTCATGTGGGTTTGGTTCTGGGTTTGCTGTTTCTGTAATCTGTGTCTAATAAGTGCAGTCTCAGGTGCACCACATTTCAAAAGCTCTGTTACACTGCGGTACCACTGCAGCACTGCTTCCAAAGGGGTATTCCTAGTGGCATTTTTTCCTCCTTGCTGGGAGGCTTATACCCCATCCCCTGAAGGCTACTTCAAGGAATTGTCTTTTCAAAATCAGGCTGATGACTCTGAAAGAGTAAGGTGGATTCATTATGGTTGCAGCCATTCTCCGGATTCAGTTCGGCATCACCCGGATGGGAGACTGGTGATCCCACACACTTTTCCAAATTGCTTGGTTCAGGCTTATCATTTGCCCTTTCATTTGATGAAAAAATGTATTAAGATGACACATTTTGACTGACTGATATGTTCTTTACATTTCAAAAGTCATTCATCATTTTATTACCTCATGTATTGCATGTTTAGAATACATGTTAAAAAGTGTTCCTGTTCTTACACATTCTTTGAAAAAGCCATGAGGATCTTTCTGTTGTGCACAGTGATATTTCACTGAACTTCTTCAGTCACAAAAATGCAAATATGTTTTTATGATTGTTGATGTGTTTTCTGGGTTGCTTGACGGTTACCCTTGTGCTAAAAATGATGTGACTACTGTAGCCAACAAGTTATTGCTAGAACTGATACCCAGATTTAGAAGTCCTTATATTTGGGCAGGCAGAGGGATTCAGCTTACAAGTCAAGTTGTGCAAAAGATATGTAAAGTCTTAAACATTAATATGCAGTATTATTGCCTAAACAAACCTCAAGCTTCAATAATTGTTGAAAGAGCTAATAAGACTATGACAACTAGATTTACTAACTTGTGTGGAAAAATGCCTCTAATGGTCAGAAGCAATGCCTGTAGAATTATTTAGTGTAAGTAGTACTCCCCACACACAGTTTTCATGGGAAGACCTATGAGAATGCCTTTGCCACCTTTACCCAAAGATTTGGAGTTAAATAATGTTAATGAACCTGTTTTTCTTTATTGCAAGGGTCTCTTCCCTATCCTGCTGTACCTGCATCTTAAAGTGATTGCAGCCCAGAAGTATCGAAACTCAAACTGTCAGTATGACATACTGCCAGGGAACAGGGTTTTTATCAGAACCTTAGGGGTCCTGCTTCATCTTGTTCTGGTTCCTATTTTGTTGTTCCACTTGATTTTCACCTTTTACATTACAAAACATTCAAAAACTTTGATGAAATTTAATGATATTACAAACATTGTTTTGAACACATGACACATTAAGCAGACTAATGTTTCCTGGACTATGTCTAACACAGACTTGGACTTCCTTCTGAGACTGGACTCTATGAAAGAAAGAAAGAAGTATAGAGCAGCTATTGGAGACTCAAAACAAAACAGCTTAGCTTGTCTGGCAAGGGCCGACCAACACCATCTAGGCATCATACTACCAAAACCATCTAGTGCCATCTAGTGCACAGTTAGCAGTAGCACTAGGTGGGAACACCTACACTTTGCTTAACACTAATGTTATTGACATTGACAACAACTAACCCTAACCCTATTGGAAAGAATTTGCAAATCATGTGGGACAATAACAAGAAAATTACAACATCAAAATTACAATAACAGTAATGGGACAACTATTCACAAATCAATACATGAATAACCAAAGATTCCAATCAAAATTTTCATGTAACCAAAGATTCAATCAGACATTCCAGAGGAATTCACGCAACACAAAGAGGAAACAGAGGAACAACAGAACAACAGGAACATTCAGATAGGGGGAGCAACCCAACAGGTGAACACATTCTTGAATTCACTAGAGGGACTTTAAGATCTTTAAGACTTTAATCTTTCTAGCTGACCCGTGCTAGTTGACTTTCTAGCACCTAACATATTGTAAACACCTGGTTCTTGTTTTGAAGAAACACCTCAGAAAATTGCTTTTGAACCATTTTGTCAGAATTTTGAATTTAACCATTTTACTTTTGAATCATACTATTTTAAACAATGTTTTCAGGGTTTCCAAGTATTTTTAATCCCTTCTCTTCCACTTCTCTTTAAACACTTTTGAGCAACTGGAAGAACTGGACTTTAGGGGATATTAAATAGACATAAAATATGAATATACAAATAAAAAATATTACACCACAGGAAAGGAAAATGAATTATTAGTTGTTGGGGTCACGTGTGGTGTGGGTAATAAAGTTATTTGGGATTGGATTGTTATTCTTGATTGTGTAATATATAACATAAATATGTTGATATTAAAAAAACAAGAAGCATATTCTAAAGGTGTCGTTAAATCGAGTTACATTTTACGATTATCGATTTATTTAGTGACTTAGTGACTGAGTCACACACTTCATATTACATATAATTATATTACATTATTCCTATGCAAAATTCCAGTTCTTTAAAGTATTCCCAAAGTACGCAAAAGCCTAAATTGACCCACCTCATTGATGGAGATTGATAGGAGGTTACCCTACCCTTAAAGTAAATTCATTGTTCTAATATATATTGATAATATACACAGGTAACATCAGATTAAAGATTCTTGGGCGTTCACATTAATAATTTGAGGTTTTAATAAAAATTAACTTAATAATAATATAAGTTAATAACTTATTATTATATATTATACACACATTGGATTTGAATGGAATGGGATGAAAACAATGGTGAGTCTAATGATGAGACCCTATCCGCCCACCAATCAGTGGAACTCTTATTTATATAATTAATAATTTTTTTTTTTTATTTTTTGTATGAGTTCTACTTGGCAAAATTGTGGAGTGGAGTGGGCTCTGGGCTCACCCTGTGGAGGTAGTTTTGCCAATTTAGTGATGGCATTTTAACTTTAACTTTTTATTTTTACACACACTACACAGGGTATTTCACACCAGATTTTTGATTTTCTATCCTCTTTCACTTCAGGGGTGAAACACAACAACAAAAAATTCATTAGGTATTTAAACTCAACTACTGAATTCTTAAGGTTCACATCTAGTTTTAGTACAAACTCTATTGACTACTTAGACTGTAAACTCATCAAAGATACTACAAATGATTCTATTATATTTTTGCATTATATATTGGACCATCCTTATTACAGGAGCGTACAATTTAGCGTCTAATTTATTAGAGCAGCTTTAGATCTTGCATTTTAGTGAATTTTAATGTACATTAAAGCAAAATGTTTACACAACGAGGTTACGAGTTACCCTTTGGAGACAGTTATTAGAAATAAAGTGAGACTTAAGAGACATTTTACAGTGGATTAAATCTAAAAACCTTAGATCAAAGATAACATATAAACAGAATAAATGTCAAGGTAAAACAACTAACTGTTTATAAACACTATAACTCCCTGACAGCACAATAACTGTTGGTGAGATTAGTAAAAATTCAAATTAGCTTTATAGCTACTTTCAACAATGATTATAAAATCAAAAATTTGATTATACTACTTGATATTTGGGATTTTTCTTTTGAAAACCTTGTGACCTAATCTTGAACTTTAAAAAAATTCTTTTTACGGGATTAATCTTGAAAAAAGTGAGAGCTTGAAAGAAAACTTGCATGGGATCCCAGTCAAAGACATGTGGTAACTGCAAGATGGAATGACATATATAGAGAATGGGAGAGTTGTGTTGTTAATATTAGCAGAGAAAGAGAAAGAAAAATAAACCCAAGAGGGGTCCAATCACAAAAATCACAAGTGTTCCAATTAAAATTAATCCAATTAAATTAAATAAAACAAAACTTAAAACTTGAATAAAAAATAAAAAATAATCAAAACAAAAATAAGCTTGATGATATAAGAGAAGAGCTTTGTTGCCACTAGTCCTTATAAGACACCGATACTTCATTCTTTAAATTATTCATTATATATATACTGCACTTTGATGAACCATTTGTATTTCATTATTGAATTTATCTGTTTGAATATTCACCATTCTGTTTCCTTTTAACATGTTTCCCGCTATAATTAGTTCTGTTATTTCCCTTCATATTGATTCTGGATGTATATGTTTTTATCCTATTATTATGATAATGTTAGCGATGTTGTGTAAAATATTAAAAAAAGTGAGTATTGCCAAAATATTGCTAAAGGGCATTGTTGTTTTTTTTTATCTTTTTGAAAATATGGTTGAATTGATTTTGTTGTGAATTCCATAATTTTAAGCATTATTTTTATTTTTGCAGTATTATAATTTTCATTATTAATACCATAGCTGTAATATATAGCATTATACCTGCATTAATTTCATTATGCATTAAAATATTTTCATTAATACATATTTTTTTTATGTATTATATATTATTTGTTTATGTAGTGCCACGTTTTTTATTTGGTGCATTGTATTGAAAGTCTTCGAATTTAAAATAAAATGAGAATTAATAATAAGCCTTTTCCTAACTACTCACAAATAACTAAATAACACAAACACAATATACATCCAATGAAATCTGATTTACAAACTCAATAAAACATAGAAAATGAAGGCGCATAGAGTTGATTATAACAAAATTAATCTGATCTTAGCTTACGATAGGATATTTATTTGATATTTTTTTTATTATTTTTTTATTTTATTTTTTTAAATTTTTATATTTTATTTATTTAATTGGAACATTTTGATTTTTTTTTGATTGTTTTTTTGGATTTTGATTTTGGTCTTTTTTTCTAATATTTTTTGTTTTTTGACAGTTTTTTGCATAGCATTCAATTTTATTTATTTATTGTTAAGTATGTGTTTGCAAGTTAGATTAATGGGTTAGGGTCAAGTTGAGGCTGTAACTCTAAGCTTGTGGTTTTATGTGGCCAGGTGCCAGGTGCCAGTATGCCTTATATATTATAAAATAGAAAGTAGAAAGCCTAAGATAGAGTGAGAGAGCACACATATGCTATAAAAAAGAAAAAAAAAAAAATCCTTTAACAAGACATCTTATTGAACAGAGTAACAAATTTTTTTAAAAAATTTTTAAATGTGAGCTTTGACCAGGGTGGTGGACCATTTAACTTGATGCTCGAAGAGTGCGAGAGATTATGGCAGGTGAGACTAAATGCATTTTAAATCCTGGCTTGAAATGATGCTGCAAATATGCTTTGCTCTTTAAGTTAAAAAGTTTAAATAGATGAAGTAATTTTCTTTTTGTTTTTAATACAATGTATTTAAAATAAATGTTTTTTTATTGTGGTTGTATTTAGTTGTTATTTGTAACAACTAGAGAAGTTTTTTTTGGTAGTTTACTAATAGTTTTTTCAAAACTTTAAACCTTTATTAAACCCTTTTTTATCTGTTTTTTTTGAAAATGGGGGTTGACTAAATGGGCTTGACTTGACTTCTGAGTTATAGTTCATTTATTTTTTTTGGGTACAAATTGTACAAATGTACTGGTCATTAACACATCTGTCTGTTTGACATTTGTAATAAGAATAATGTGTGTGTTTTGTGCTTGCTTTTTATAAGGCATTTTTTTTTATATAATATCACTTTAAATAAGTGCAGGCATTAGAGCGACAGCACCAGCTGATGTGATAAAAAAGCGTTTTTTGTGTGTGTGTTTTTTACAAAATGTTTTGAAATGAGAAGAAGTTGACACATTTTCCAACAAAAAAAATCAGTCGATAAGAATAAATTTGTACTTTACTTACAAGTTCCTCGGCTCACAGTTATTAGTCGGATTTTGTGGTTTATCAGAACCTTTGCCAGAAAGCATTCACTTCAACTGAAAAGGAAAGGACCTTTCCAGAAGTGTAGCTGGTTCAGTTAGCACCCTGATGCAGTATGAAACAAACCAAGCAACGCTGATACTGAACAAGTGTTTAATAAAACAAAGCTTTCAGGTCAAACTAACCCTTCATCAGTGTATAAAATACTAACCATTTTTATATACTATCAAAAATCACACAGCCATTAATTATTCAATTACGCAATCAATCCTAGTTAAAAACAATAGTTTCAGAAGGCACAGAACTCTATTTCAAACACATTTGTTTATACCTTAATACAGGTTTTAAAGAAACCGTCTGGTTTAAACCTGGTAATACATCAGCACAAAGGCGTATTATCCACTGATATTCCTTCATCTCAAGCTTATTGTTAAGATCTCCCCCTCGTATATCCTTACATACTCTATCTGTCACCCTAAAAGAGAATTTATGTGCATTTCCATATGTACTGATATGCTTAGCAAAGGAATTAGTGTAAATATTCCTTCTTATTTCTGAATGGCGCTCAGTTATTCTTTCCTTCATTTTTCTGGTAGATTTCCCAACATAAAATGCTTAACATCTATTACAGGTGGCCAGGTATATTATATTCATTGTAACACATGTTGCTAAGCCAGAAAATATATAATTCTTCCTAGTTATAGGGTGTTGAAAAGCATTATTTTTGTTAATGACTTCACAGCAGCTACAACTGTAACAAGGAAAGGTACCTGATTTAGCTGCTGTTACCCCCCCCCCATTCTTGACACAGCTAAATCGGGCACCTTTCCTTGCTGGCTTAGCAACATGGACATATGGAAATGCACATAAATTCTCTTTTAGGGTGATAGAGTATGTAAGGATATACAAGGAGGAGATCTTAACAATAAGAACTTGTTACTGTTTTTTTACCTGCATTTTGTCACTTTACTTGTGGAATAAATTGAAGAAAGATTTGTGACTTGTGAGTGGTGTTTGTGCCTACTTGTCTTAGTTAAAAAAAATCTTTTTTAAACTGTAACAGTCCATTGGTATAGTTTATACCTTGCCTGCACAGAATGCTACAGCAATCAGGTTTTAGTTTTAAACTGTAGCAAACTGTTTGCCATAATGTAGCAAGCAGTTGCAACAGTTTAGACCTCACACAGAGAGCTACAGCTCTCATGGTTGAGTGCAAATGCATTATTGGCTTTTAAAAGCTGGTATCGCATTAAAGAGTGATTGGGATCATTTGATTGTACCCCCACAACACTTTGCACCCCTGCCTGTTGCCCTTCTTGACCCACCCTAGCTATGCTACTGGACCCTTCCTGGTTTTATTTGCAACCACTACTGCCATCAGATGAGAAGGATTGCCCTCTTTGATACATGTTTCACACAGCAAGAAGGCCCTCCCTAGTGAGAGATATAGACAAGATGCCATAGATGTCATTCATTTTGTTAATGATGAGCCAATCATATCCTGCACCAGAAGAAAACCCAGGGAAGCCAATGAATCTGGAAATGAGGCCTAGTGATTCAGCAACATCACTGTGTTCAGAGATAAGGCTTGGTGATATTCTTCTTCTTCTTCTACTTCAACAATGATATTCTTAACAATACAATCAGAAGTAACTGCTCAGTGTGTGCACATATGCCATCTGCATGTGACAGGGCTATTCAGTTCTTTCCAATACCAGTAACTGAGGCAGAAGATGGAGCAACATTTCATATGATCTTTTTGGTCAGAAATTGGAAAGCTAAATATATTTCTTTGCTCAGTCCTACCCCCTTTAAATTTCCTCCAGTTCAATTATCAGTGACTGTAAAGAGACATACCTGTTACATTAAAAATGGGACACTTTATGTTTGATAAAATATCTGCAATTTTACTCAAAATATATATGATGAGGCTTTAGTGATGGTTATGGCATCATTAACATTTTGTTAAATCTGTGGAGATCAAGCTTATACTTTATTACCAGCTGACTGGTTGGGATGTTGTTATGGGCCATGTAGTATGAGCTATTTAACATAAAGAGACTGTACCTAGTTGAAAAATTCACAATGCTCACTGAAAGAGGGAGGCAAAGAGCATTAAAAATCCATTTGGAAAAATTAATGCTTCTTGGGTTTACCACCATGCCATAGAAAAGACTGTATTTAAAGGACAAATACTGTGACAATGTGAGGTATGGCCAGCTATGCCAGGAGAGGTAGGGCACAGTTAGCTGGAATTTTGTAAAGAATTATATATCATTTGTATATCAAACTGATTTGTACATAAGCTTGTGTTGAAAAATGTATTTATAAAGCTGCTTGTGTGAAAAATATACAAACAGTGTGCCCTGCCAGACAGAAAAAGAAATATACATGTATTATTGTAACTGTTTAAATGTATATGTTTTAACAGAGGATACTGGAAGGGAAGAGGTTAATCTCAATCCACCTAACTTTAAAAATAGTTTGAAATTAAATTACCTGGCTTAGACCATAAAGATTGCATCTTAAAGTTCTCAATGCAGCAAGAGACAAAAAGTCTGTACTAGGAAGCTTTCTGCATTGTCTTTGGGGTTAAATAACTGGTACTCTGTAAGGGTGGAGGTTTGAAATTGTTTTATGACTTTAAGAAGCTGCAGCAGATCTTAGCAAGGCTCTGTGTGTGTGTACTATTAACACATAGGTGCTAAATTCTGACAGCTTCTAAGTGGGGGGGGGGGTTGCATGGGAACCAGAAGTTGGATGACCAAATGTATGTGATGTCATTCTGTAATCCATCAATAAGAATGATATTTTAATACTAGGTGAGACTGAAGTCTCATGCCACTCTGTTTTTGGAACCTGACAAAGAAGGAACCATCACCTACTTCATCTTACCTTGCTCTAGTAAGTGACCAGGGAATAGTAATTCTTTAGATCAATCAGGAAAATATAGTGAGATTACTTAAGTGCTGTTTTTTGTATCTGTGTGAACCTATTCATCTGTGTTGTTTTAATATTTGCTGTGATTGAAACTCGGGTGTGTATTGTAAATAGATACTTAGTATGTTCATGTTCTTTTATTAATTATTAAACATATTTAAACTTTTCATTGTGGCTGGTCCTTTAGATAATATTTTAAACTTTGAGAGTACTTATATTTATTCGGTGACACTGTGGCCACTCCTGAAAGCCTTGCTGTTTGGTCAACATTACTATTTGTATTAATGTTAATTTTCACTCAGGATAATTGGATACCCTTACAAGACCCTTGGTGTAGCTGGCTTTGGAGTATTTGGTGGCAGTGTAACAACCTTATAGTCTGGACAGAAGGGGCATAGCTATTAAGTCTGTGCCAGCCTTTCCCATGTGTGTGTGTGTGTGTGTGTGTGTGTGTGTGTGTGTGTGTGTGTGTGTGTGTGTGTGTGTGTGTGTGTGTATCAAATAGTGTGTGTGTGTCAGTTGCTTGGACCAGGGGCTTGAAGCACTGGTTTCACAAACAGAGTGGTGGAAAACTTGGCTTGGACACTTGGCTGAGGTCTCAACTCTATACCTGTGCCAGTAGGGAGTCTTATTGGAGACCTGGAGGAAGACATATAGAGAAATCCAGACCCCTGACTAAGTGTGTTCCCTATGTGCTCTTAAGGGAAATTGTGCTTGATGCAGAGAGCTGCATCTGGAAATACTGGGTTTATCCATTTTTGTTCCAAGTGAACATCCCTCTCCAGTGTCAGTGGTGAGGATTTAGGCTCCTTGATTACTGACCTTGAGAGGGGATGTCACAAGCACACATGGACCTGGGTAATGCTGTTATTTCAGGGGCAGTATTTGTATCTGCTTATGAAGCAGTAAGCCAGTTTGAGAGTTGAGAAAGCTGTCTGAAATGACTGCCATGTGCATTGTGGTGCTTCATAACATCAAATGGGGGATTGTGAAGGAAGAAGTGTAAAGGTGAAAAAAATGCTTGTGTATAATATTTTCTCTTTCTTTAAAATCCATCTTGTTTCAACATGGATGCTGACAGACTAGCCCTAAGCAGAATAATACAAAGATGTTCAGTATTAATTGTTCAGTGGCTATAGCTTAATAGTTACAGCATATTCTGCTAGAAGCAGTAATAATAAAAAAGGAATGAAATTTCTTGTGTTCAAGGAGACAGAACCTTGATTGTTTGTCCCCCACACACATGTATTATTTGCAATAAGGGAGATTATTCTACTGTGCTGAAATTCGTTGTGTGAAGTTATGTTTGTACTGTAACAGGTACATGAGCTGTGAACCTTCCTGTTTTGTTATAACACTGCTGAAGTTAGGAGAGTTGAATGGATTGAAGGTCAGTGAATATAGGCAATGTATATAGAAGACTTGGAAGGAAAAAGGCAGTGACTGTGGTTTTTACATGCTTGTTCAGAGAGGTAGGGTATACCTTTATGAAGGGTACCATGTTTTTTGTGTTTTTTGTTGCATTTTAAATGTGAGTCCAAAATGTTAGTTTGGCATCTATTATGATACCAAGCAGTTTAGTAGTGGAGACATTCTCAGTGGAGAAGAATTTTGGAGTGTGGTGATTATGTTGTGTTGATTTAGTTTGAGTAGGTTGGCAGAAACAGCATTAGTCTGTTTTTCTGGCATTCAGCAGTAGATGTGATTTATTAAAAAATTCTCTTTGTTAAGAATTGTGTGAAGGCTTGAAGTTCATTTAGAGTTGTGGCTGAACAGATAAGTATGGAGTCATCTGTGTACTGAATAAGATTAGAGGGAGGGGTGGGGTACTGAAGTGACATTATTGACGTTGATATGAAAGACCAGTTGGCCAAGGATGGACCACTGATGTATTCAAATTCTAATATGCTAAAAGGAAGAGAAAGCAGATTATTATTTGACACACTGTGCCCTCTTGCTGAGATAACTATCAAACCAGGAGAGTGTACGTTGGGAGAGCCCTAGTGACTGCAGACTGTGGAGGAGGTTTCTGTGAGGGATGGTGTCAAAGACATTTGAAAGATTTAAAAACATAGAAGATACAAGTTTGCTTTGATTCCACTGGTGGTTGATGGTATTTAGGAAGGATATTAAGGCAGTGGTGGTGCTATGAAAGGGACAAAAAACTTGCCGAGTGTGAAAAAAGTAAGTTGTTTTCTAGTAGGTATGAGAAGAGTTGAGTGTGACTGCATCTTTCAAGGATCTTTGATAATGGTGGTGATATGGAAATGGGTTTATAGTTTGGTAATTCATATGGACAGTTACCTTTAGGGAGTGTTAATACTAGAAACTACTTCCAACATGTTGGGACCTTAGGTTCATTGATGGCTTGTTAATGAATATGGCAACAGGGTGGGAAAGAACTTCAGCAGGTTGAGGTAAGAATTGGATTGGGAGGTAGTTTGCTGTTGGGGTCATAGGTGTAAGTTTTCATAGCAGTTTTCTAATTTGTTTGTTGGTATGGGTTGAAATCTGAAATATGAAATAGCTATTTGAGGTATTGGTAATTACTGGAATGGAAGTGTCTAGTTGTGAGACATTGCTTGTTAGGCATTTTATAGCATTGATAAAGTATTTATGAATTAATTGACAATGGTGCAGTCTTTCTCATTTGGTAAAGGACTTGGCTGTGAGGGTTTACCTGGCTTTAGAAAGATTGTTTTAGAAGATTGTTTACAGTTGAATACAGTTGAATTCTGTAGTTTCAAATTATATTTTATTTTGTCTGAGCATGTTTCTTTTTTGCCAGGTTGCTAAGTTTCCTGTATTTTAATGAGTAGTGCTAGTTCCAATTGTGTGCCAGGCTTTGCATGTTTTGTTCCTATTTTTCATTTTTTTTCTTTCTTTTTTCTTGATAACTATGGAGCTGGGTTGTTTCTAACATGTTTGGTTCTGTCTGGAGCTTGGCTATTTAGGATGGAAAAATAATTGTTAATGAAATAAACTATAGCATTGTCCAGTGGTAGTGTTTTGAGCTTTGACCATTGGAGTCATTTTACTGTAGCTATAAAATGGGCAAGGCTGAAACTTTTTTAGACATCTGACTGCTTTGAAATGGATGGTAGTAGGGTTTTTAGAGTCCTGGTGGATTGCACAGGTGGGTTTATGATTGCTGAGAGTTTTTGGTAGGTTGTCCTGCTGATGAGATCTTTTCAACTTTGTGATAAGTATCTAGTCAAGAATTGAGTCACTGAAGCCTGATTTGTTTAGTCTGGTTGGGGATATCAGCTGGGTAAATGTGAAGAGGTTGATTGGGTTTTTGCCTGTGTTAGGATTAGTGTTAGCCCAGATGATGTTTACATCTCAAAGTATTATTCTTTCTTAGGTAACCAAAAATGAGTGCTGTTTGTAGAAAACACAGTCCATGAACCACGGTATAAGCCTTTATTACGAACACAAGTTATTAACCCTGACAGTTCACCATGCATTTTCGTCTAGCAAGACTTCATCAGATAACCCCTAAAAACAAACAAGCCCTTAAATAGCCCAACAAGTTTCAAATACACCAATAAAAGCTTGACATTAATTACATATAATAAATACAAAAAGGCACCACTTTAAAAAAAAAAAACATTCATTCAATTCCAATGACCTTTGATGTGTTGAATGTAAAAAGTATGAACATTTTATATATAAATATTTAAATAATAATAAATACTATAATAAATGTGTTAGACCCGCGGTGGTAGTGCTGCGGTAGCATTGTTGCCTCACAGTAAGACGCTGTCCGGTTCGATTCTCAGCTAGAGCGTCTTCTGCGTGGAGACATGCGTGAATGGGCGTACCTTCGTTGAAGGTTGTGCGTCAGGGTTGGTAACTTGGCACGTAAAAATCAACTACCAATCATTAGCGGACCGGAGTTCCGCTGTGGCGACCCCTAACCGGGAAAAGCCGAAAGACACAACAACAACAACTATAATAAATGTGTTAAAATGTATAAAATGTAAAAGGTTTAAAAATATTTCATTCAACTAAGAAAACTGTATGTACAACATAAAAAACAATGCAATACTGCCCTCTCGTGGCTCATAAAGAAATTTTTCCCTTTTCTTACAATTTGGCTGCTCTTAACTTTAATAGTGGTGCTAGGGAAATACTCTCATTAAGACCAGGGTATCTCCCAACATCCAAGAAAACCTGCCAGTACAACTCACAATATTCAAGGCAGGTTTCCCACGAACCCCCTCTAGCATTCTTGTGGACAACCTCAAGTACAAAAAATAAAAAAGTTTGCTTGGGCACATTTCTGTAGGTGTTTGTAAAAAGCATTTTTGTCATTACTCCTACTTATATCATAGAAGCATTCATAAATACGTCTTTTTAAAAGTATTTCAGTTTTCCTTCCCCCCTTAGACCCATTGTGGCTGCTGAAGGCTCAAAGACTATGCCTCTGGCAAAATATTGTGATGTAAAGTTGAAAAAAACATTGGGGGCATAGAAAAAAACTGTTTTAAAAGATTCTTGGGAATTCCTTTTGGATATTGATATAAACCAGGTCTACGATAATATTATATTTATAACAGTGGATATTAAAGATTTATTCACAGTTATACCACAGGAAGATGGTTTGAGTTGGCTTGAGGCTGCCCTGGTTGACAAACGTAATATCGATGGTGACGAGTTACAGGTTATTCTCAACCTTATGGAAATGATACTAAAAAATAATTTTATTTATTATGGTGGTGAATATTTCCACCAGTTAAGAGGGGTGGCAATGGGGGCCAATTGTGCCCCCCACATATGCCAACATCATCCTAGCCTGGTGGGGAAAACAATATATTTTCAATTCTAGATTTTGTGATTGTTGGGCCTTGTATAAGTGCTTTTTAGATGATATTTGTATTTTTTGGAAAGAATAAGAGGAGAAATTGAAGGAATTTTTGGATTACATAAATACGACTACTACCTTTCTACAATTTACCAGTAAAACTACTTATAATAATGTGGACTCTTTGGACATAAGTATTGTTAAAATCCTAGGGGGTATTAAGTCAAAAGGTTTTTGTAGACACATTCTCTAATTCATACCTTCATTTTGAGAGTGCCCACCCATATGTGCAAAAGAAAAGTATTTTTAAGGGGCAATTGATTAGAGCTAGTAGATTCACCTCATTGGATAAGGATTTTGAGGATGAATGTGTCTTTTTGAAAAAACTATTTTTGGAGAGGGGATACCCAGCAAAGTTATTGGAATATACTATTATGTATATTAAAAACCAGTAGCAGACAGGATTTATGCCTCTTTTGGGTAAGGGTAATGATTTTAAACTTACTAATGAGGTGAAAAAGGATGGCAAGTTTAATAGGGTACTTACAATGGTATACAGTTGTGACTCACATAAGGTAGTTAATGTGGTGAAAAAAGAATGGGATAGATTTACCTCCCTTACTGACCTTAAGGGTATTGAAAATAAACCATTAAATATTGTGTTTAAGAAAGGTATTAATTTGAAGGAATTATTGGAAAAAGGGAGTACTATACACAAAGGAAAAAGACCTGGTACTTTTAGATGTGGGACATGTGCCCAGTGTAAACATATAGCTAACACTGACCAGGTCTTTATTAGAACTAGGAACAAATTTGTTAGAAGTACATGTTATAGTAACTGTGTTACTAGTGGGTTGGTATATTTAGTGACTTGTGAAGTTTGCAGCACGTTCTATATAGGGAAAACTGAAAGACTTTTAAAAAGACGTATTTACGAACACTTCTATGATATATGTAGGAGTAATGACAAAAATGCTTTATACAAACATCTACAGAATTTTACCCAAGCAAACCTTTTATTTTTTGTACTTGAGGTTGTCCACAAGGATGCTAGAGGGGATTCGTGGGAAACCCGCCTTGAATATCGTGAGTTGTATTGGCAGGTTTTCTTGGATGCTGGGAGATACCCTGGTCTTAATGAGAATTTCCCTAGCACCACTATTAAAGTTAAGAGCAGCCAAATTGTAAGAAAAAGGAAAAAAATTCTTTATGAGCCACAAGAGGGCAGTATTGCATTGTTTTTTATGTTGTACATACAGTTTTCTTAGTTGAATGAAATATTTTTAAACCTTTTACATTTTAAACATTTTAACACATTATTTATTATAGTATTTATTATTATTTAAATATTTATATATAAAATGTTCATACTTTTTACATTCAACACATCAAAGGTCATTGGAATTGAATTAATGTTTTTTTTAAAGTGGTGCCTTTTTGTATTTATTATATGTAATTAATGTCAAGCTTTTATTGGTGTATTTGAAACTTGTTGGGCTATTTAAGGGCTTGTTGTTTGTTTTTAGGGGTTATCTGATGAAGTCTTGATAGACGAAAATGTATGGTGAACTGTGATATTGTGATAAATGTGTCTAATAAAGGATTATACCGTGGTTCGTGGACTGTGTTTTCTACAAACAGCACTCATTTTTGGTTACTAGTTGTCGGTTGGAGTTGTTTCTTTCCCCTCATTTTTGATTCTTTCTTGGGGGATATGGGTGGATGCCCATGATAGTAGGTCTTCTAGTGTTGACGGGTTGTTTTGTGGTGGGTGGCTTGTATAGAGTTATAATACAGATGGGTTTGCTACTGTTTAATTTTAGTAGGACAGGTAGTAGCTTAGAATTATTGAATGAGGGCATTTTTTTGCTAGGTTTTTATTGCTAGGTTGTTGGTGTAGACTATGGCTACTCCATCTCCTGTTTTGGATTTCCTGTCCCATCTATATATATTATAACCTTGTGGGAGGATGGCTCTATCCAGGATATTGGGTTTGAGCCATGTTTCCATGACTGTAGTAATATCTGGAAAGTGACAGAATATCCAGGAATGGAACTCTGTTAATTCGTTAGTTAGACTTTGGATGGTGATGTGGAGTAGCTTGAGTTTAGTATTTTTACTAGTTTGGTTGGATGGTTTTGCCCGATTTGTAGCTAGGTTGTTCAGGATTATATTTGGTATTTTGTTTGGTCTACCTTTGGGATGTATGTCATAGTAGGTGAGGCTTTGGTAGGGGAGTAGTAGTAGTTAGGTAAAGTAATGGCAGTTATCTGGTAGGTAAATGGAGAGACAATGTTGCTTTCTGTTTTGTATAAGTGGAAATATGTGAAATCAGCTGTAGTGTAGGTACGTGTGTATTTGCGCTAGATATTATGTTGCTGAAGTGCAAGTTTGGAGTTATTGATGGAGCAGAGGAGGGTTGTTGGGACATCTAGTTATTGGAATGTGTTGACACGATATGCAGACATTCAGGGAGAGTGGAAGTGTGGTGTGTACTGTCAATGGCATCATTACTTTAAGTATGGATGGGGATCTATCTTTAGGTTGTTCTTTTGCATATGGAGTAGATTTATTATTAATAGACTGCATTGGTAATTAGGTTTTGATTGGATTCTGGATAATAATTGAGGGCTGAATATATTTGGTGGGGCTTGGTGTGTTAGTGAGTTTCACAGAGAGGCTTCTGGATGAGGGTTATTGGTGGGATGGGTGGAGGGTGTGCTTTTACTGATAGATTTAGTCATATGAGTGTGGGTGGGTATTGGATGTTGGGTAGAGGAGTAGAGAGAGCCAGAGTGAAGTGAAGGTGAACAGATCTGGGCAGACCCAATGCAGCATGTTGCAGCTAGGAAGAAAAAACAATCAGTAGTTTGAGCTGCAGTTATAGTTAGAAAAAAAATGGGATTTCTGTTTTTGCTATTCCATTTGGTAGATCTTAGTATTATCATATGAATAACAAGCAGTGGTTTGAATTTTATTAATTTTTACAATAGCTCCCAGCAGTGTTCACTCTAACAGGTGTTTCTAATGACCATAAGGCTGTAACTTCAAACAGCTACTTCTTTATACTGGACCCGCATTTTACATACTTAAAGTCCTTTTCCATTGAGAATGGTGGCTGTTTATTAAAACACACTTGTGGGTTGTTCCAGATAGGAAACTTTAGCCAATGGTATTTTGAAAAATATTATGCACTGTTATGGTTTGGTTTTCTGCTTAACTTTTCTGGAAGAAAAACATGTTTTGTCATTAGATTTAAGATAAAAGTTGAACCAGAATTACAATTCTTAAATTATTTCTAATGGATGGGCAATTAAATATTATTTAGGAAAATATCTAAAAAATAAAATAAATTGAGCTTAAATTGCCTGAGATAGGCTGATATCAGCTTTATAGCATTGTTTACTGCATGACCCTATGAGACTTGAATCTAGCACATATCTTATGCTTCTGACAATTTGATCTGTCATACATTGCAGTTGGCAATGCCTTAAATATAACAAATATAAAACAAGTGGCATTTACACTGACAGGAGTATGTGTTGCTTATCTCAACTGTGTGGTAACATTCATTAATGAAAATTTCTCACAAATAACAGCTAAGTCATGTATAATCTCAACAATGTCATTAATATATTGTTTGAAGGAAAACTTCAAAATGGAACTCAGAAATGTTTTGTTTTTCCTTTGCATTTTTGACAGCAGAACACAGATCACAGACTTCATGCCATGTCAGAGCTACCCACTCTGCAGTGCAAGAATTGGTTCTAAGTGATTTGGTCACACTGACTAATGTCTACAAAAATGGGCAGAGGTATTTACAGGTGCAGAGTAGACTGAGGACGGAGCCTACTCTGACTTACACCAGGTTTCCATGGTAATGGTGGGAGTGCTCTATGTACCCCTATTGGCCAGTGTGCCCAACATAAAGTCATGCAGCCCCAGGTCAATAAGCTACTGGCTGGCCAGTATCTTTATGCCCATCCTGGGTTATCTGGTTTTGATTTATCTGCTTCAGCTTTCCATTTTTTTCTGGATGTAAAACCAATGAACCTGCCAAAAATGAACTAAGGATTGCTACATTGAATATAGGTTCACTGAGGGCATGCATCGTGTAAGCAGATGACCTAATAGTAAGGAGGAGAGTGGACATTTGGTATATCCATGAGACAAGGTGGACAGGCAGTGCAGCAAAGTCTCTTGGTCAGGCATCTAGCGACAAGGACATACTAGAAGTGAATGGAAATTGTACTGAGAGAAGTAGAGCCTTCTGAAGACAGTGAGAGATGTCAGCAAAATTAGTGACAGACTCATTGCAGTCAAAATATTAAAAAGAAGGGGCACTATTTATAATCTCAGCCTATGCTCCAGAGCATCGCTGTGAACACGAGGAAAAGAGTACATTCTGACAGCAATTGCAGCACCTACTAGATAAAGTGGAACAAATTGAGTTGGTGTTGACAATGGAGGACCTGAATGCTTGTAATGGAGTAGACAGAACAGGATATAAGGGCTGCATGGGTCCTCATGGATGGGACAGCAAGAATAAAGAAGTAGAAGCCATTCTAGACTTCCTTCTGGTACAAATGTCATGATGGTGGCCAACGCATAGTTTAGCAAGACAGACACTCACAAGATCACATACAAGATCAGTCAACATGCAACTCAAGTAGACCCTTTGTTATTAAGCAAAGGACATTAGGATAGAATCAGAGATTGCAAAGTTACCTCGAGTGAAACTGTCAGCCCCTAGCATAAACACTGGCGGCTACAATCAGCAGCAGATAGCAGGCTGAAAAGACTCTAAAGTAAATGCAGATGAGGCTGAAGACATGAATGTTGACTGGAGCAAAACCTCAGGAATTCAAGGAAATACTTGGGTCTCTAGCACTTCAGGATGAAGAACAAATAGGTGGAGTCAAAAAAGAATGGCATCATCTCCGAATATGGAAATAAGGTACAAAAGGAAAGCTGGTGATGGGATTTAGAAGTCCGGGAAGTCATCAAAACCAAGAAGGAGTGCAGAAAAAAGTGGGAGATAGAAAAGGTGGACCAGGCTAAGAAGAAAACCGGTTGACTAACAAGAAGGTAAAGACTACTTCTCAACTGTCCCTATTTTGAAGGACTGTTTCTACTTCCAGGCTTGATTTACCCATGCACACATTTTACCTATTTTGGAGGTATGCCCATGTTTTCAAGTTTAATTTACCCCTTCACACACTTTTCTGAATCCTCCTCATCACATGTAATTTTTGAAGCTGTTTCGTGCACAGAAAAGCACACTACATGACCAACATACTAATGATACCAATAATTTAAAGAAAGAGGACACGCAACTAGTATCTCCCCTTTTCAGAAGCAAAAATGAATGACCTTGTTTGGTACAATTTTCCAATACAGTTCAATACAGTCTACCAGTTGTACACTGTCTCTGATAATGTGCCCATATATTTTTACATTAGTTTTGTCACATTCTGTTTTTTAACATGTATTTCTGAGTAATATCCTGCATTCCTTCTAGAAGTGGTGAGATTTATGTGCTATTTAGTATTCAAATCTTATGCTAATTAGAAGATCACATTTTTGGCTTTTGCACATATTTTCAGTGTCTGAAGATTAAGAGGTATGGTTAAGTAAACACTCTCATTAGTAAAGAACAAGGCATCAGAGAAACTCTACCAGCTCCTAGAAAGCCACTTAGTAGTTGGCACATAGAAGCGCCATCAGGTTTCAGGTCAAAAACAGAAAGATTGTTATCAGACACCATTAATAAGGTAGGCCAGCAATGATCTGCTCACCAGACCAGAGAGGACATCAAGGGTAGATGGAAGGAGATCTTCCAGTAGCTTTTGAATGAAGAAAATCCCACAGAAGCTGTACTGCCTGAGACGCAGCCTATGATAAAAAAAGAGGAGGACCCCACCCTAGAAGAGGTAAGAACAGCATTAAGGAAAATGAAGTCTAAGAAAGCAGCAGGCTCAGATGAAGTCATGGTAGATATGATCAATATGCTGGGTGAGTTAGGGAAGAAATTGCTCCTGAGGGTACTCATTGCATTATGAAGAGAAAGGCATATTCTAGATGATTGAATAATAAGCATTCTAGTGCCAATATGTAAAAATAAAAGGAACATTCACAGGTGTGGGCAGTACAGAGGTATCAAACTTCTGTAACTCTGCATGAAAGTGCTGGAGAGGCTGACTGATAAATGAATATGAGGAGCAGAAAGAAGGATGGCAGAAGAGCAGTTCAAATTCAGATCAAGATATACATACCACTAACAATCCAATGTCTGCAGTGAGACAGATAGTGGAAAAGAAGCTGGTGATGAAAAAGAGTCCAGCACATGGATAAAATATATGACAAGGCCCCATGAAAGCTAATTTGGACAGTCATGAGATGGTTTGAAGTCCCAGAAACATTGTTAGAATTAGTGCTGGCTGTGTACAGGGACCCAATGACACAAGTACAAACAGTGTTCATACTAATAGAAGGCTCCCCAGTGGGAGTGGGTGTACATCATGGATCAGGTCTGAGCCCACTGCTGTTCATACTGGGGATGGATTACATAAGCAAACAGGTCAGATGATCACATCAGCAAAATTGCTGCATGTAGCCAATGTGGCATTACAGGCAGATTCTGAACAAGAACTTCAGGAAATGACAGGGAACTGCAATGCAAAACTGAAGGCACATGGGATGAAACTGAGTACAGACAAGACAGTTATAATGACAGCAAAAGGGCAAAATCAGAAGAAGATGAAAACTGAGATAGAAGGGAATAGTATAACAGACTGAGATATCTGGGAGGAGTAGCTGAAAAGAAAGGGGGCCTGAATGAGGAGGCCAAATCAAGAATCCGAGGTGCTACAGCCAACTGACATAGAATGTCAGGATTTGCATGTGAGAAAAGAGTGATAAAGAATCTAAAAAGTAAGGTGTAGAAAACAGAAGTGCAAATATTGCTCCTGTTTGGCACAGAAACTGGGATAGTGAAGGCAGATCAGCTGAGGGAGCTTGAGGTGATGATGATGAAGTGCTTGAGATGGGTATCAGAATGCACACTGTGGGACAGATGAGGACATCAAAGCAGAAGCTTAAGCAGCCCTAATGGTGGTGAAAGTCAAGGGGAACAGATTATGGTTGTTTGGTCACATGTGCAGGAAGGTAGAAAATGATTTGATGAGAAGATTTGGGCAAGGCAGGAAGAAGGCAAGAGGAAATAAGGATACCCAGCCGAGAGATAGAGGATTGCATGAGAGAAAATCTGTGATACTCAGACATGACTGTCAAAAAAACTTGGAAAGTGACTGAACAGATAGGTGGTGACAGTTGACATGACACCCTGACTCCATGTAGAAAAAATGGCGGCTGATGGTGGTGATGCTGATGATTGCATTTTTTTTTATTCCAATCTGTTTTAATTCATCAGTGTCACTCTACTTGTTTCTTATTACATTTTAACATGTTTTATTATAACATGGCTATCAGCCGTCGTACCATATTAGCATGATCCTGTTTTACTGTTTTGTAGTCTCATTCCCATAATCCACTTTAAGTTAACTTTATCTGAGTCATGCCAGACATAAGAAAATAAAGAGTTTTTTTCCTTCCATGTAAATAGAATGACAATAACTTGAGTCACAGTGATCTTTCATAGCTTGTGAAATCTAACAGTTTTTCATTTTTGCCTAACTTTTCTTGATTCACATTGTTTTCAGAGCTGCTCTGACATATTCACAACAGTTGCAAATCCTCAGCAAAATACATTAGCTAAACCATATTCATCTAAAACTGTCCATGTTTAGTCCTGCAAATAATAATAGAGCAACTCTCACACTCCTCCTGGGGTGTCAAAGTTTTCACTGTAAATTGGGAGCTGCAATTGACAGCCATTACCTTAAAAACTCATAAGAGACAGGCAAACTACTTCTGCTATTTGTATCATCTGCATTGGGAAGATATGGGGGGAATTTAATAAAGCCTACATGGTTTTATTTTCAATACAGGCATCATGCTGCACTGCTTACATGGGCGTGAACATATTTAGATTCAGTAAGCGCTGCTAAGCGGACGCACGTGCCAACATGGAAAGTTCCATGGCATGCAAATCTCCTCATAAGCAGGTGAATCTCATTCAAATGAGGCAGGAAGAGTGAGCCAGTAAGCAGATAGGCATCTCTTCAGCAGAATTCCATGTACAGGAGTCTAGACAGACAAAAGGGGTTGTAAAAATGTAGGTTTATAGACAGGAATGTCATACTATACACACGTATGAGTGAAACTATCATCCTGTATGTTGGAAAAATGAAAGTAAATTAGTTAAATTATTTTTTTTAATAATCTGGTCATGCTTGTGGTGCACAAACATGTTTTATAGAAAAATAAAAAAAATTGGAAAAAAATTAATATTATGTGACAGAAATGTATTAAAGGACCTTGTGCAGAGTCTCTACAATGCATTGCTGCTGTTGCTAATGTGGTAGGACTATGAAGCATGTAGTTTCCAGACTGTGAGCATGAATTCCTATGCAGATGAGGTGGAGTTACTGAATAGCAGAAAGGAGTAATCGTGTCCATCATATCCCCTTCGTGTAAGCTTAGACTAGTGTTGCTGTTTACACAGGATGTAGGTGATGGCAGGGGGTGTGTCCACTGACTTCTAAGCATAGTTCAGCTTAGTTGTGCCTGTTCACATGTCATTCCACCTGGATGAGCATGGCCTTTCAAGGCCGTCCTGAGCGCCTCTGAAAACAAAAATATATTCAATTACTTTTGACCCCTATTTAAGCTAAAATAGGACCATTAAATAATGTTAACTATATTGTATGCAGGTGGAATGCATCGTAATTGGCCAATCACACATTCTGCACCTACAACAGAGCTCTATAAACTTTGCAGACACCCTACATTCTTATATTTCCCCAATACTCTGGACAACTGGAGTAGAAACTTGGGAATTTTAACTGCGATAATGCTAGGGGCTGCTGCAGGTCTGCTACATCTGTATGTGCTAGATGCTGAAGTCAGTGCTGCTGCTGCTGCTGCTGACAACAGGCCTAGACTGAGAAGGAGAAGAGTGTTCAGGCCCAGGATAACCTTCCAGGGGCTACATGAGCTGGAGATTGTAGAGAGCTACAGGGTGGACAGGAACATACTACAAGAACTCACTGAGCTCTGCCACCATCAACTCAGACCCAGAGCCAATAGAAGGGAACCCATCACAGTGGAAACAAAGGTATGTGTAGCTCTTAGGATACTAGCTACAGGTACTTTCCAAAGACCAATTGGAGGCATGATGGGGATTTCACAGGCATCAGCATGCAGGGTACTCCACCAGTTCCTGGGTGCCATGCTACCACATGCCAGTGAGCACATTTCTTTTCACCTCACCATTGAGGTGAGGGCCAGTGATATGCAACACCTCTATGGTGTAGCACACTACCCTGAAATACTGGGTGCCATAGAGTGCACTCATGTACACATCAAGACAGCACCCATTGAAGAGGGTAGAATCTATGTCAACTGCAAGGGGTACCACTCCATCAACTGCCAAGTCATGTGCAATACCCAGGGGATTATCATGAATATGTGTGCTGACAGCCCTGGCAGTTATCATGACTCCCATATATGGCATGCATCACAGCTGTACCAGATGTATGCTAGGGGGGACATCCCATATGGCCATTTACTGGGGGATGCTGGCTATGCACTGGAACCATGGATAATGACACCCATCAGAAATGCACACACACCCATGGAAAAACTCCATAATGAGGAACATGCACAAACTAGGAACATCATAGAGCATGTTTTTGGGCTTCCAAAGTCATAGTTCTGGTGCCTTGATATATCTGGTGGAGCCCTGCAGTACTCTGCAGCCACATGTGCACATATGTTCACAGTATGTGCTGTTCTACACAATATGAGCCTGTGGACAGCTGCTAGGATTAGCACAGGGAAGGGATACACATCCCACCACCAGTGCCTAGGTCACCACAGCCACACTCACAGGAGGACTCAGAGGAGGAACCCCTTGATGATTTATGTCCCTGTAGGCAGATGTAGGCATGCCCAGTACACCCTGACTTTGGCTAAGAGATGATACATAGCACATTCACTGACACCCTAGAGCCCTAGGAACTTACACCTTACTCCTACTCACATACATATATTAAAAGTGATGCCAGGCAACTCACACAACCTATACCTATCCATGTATTGAGTGTGTACTGATTGCAACAGACAGGATCAGCCCTGAACTACAGTTCTGTCAACTGCTGCATTCGCAAGGTAAGTCTCTAACCTTCATACAACTTGTAAGGATTACTGTAATATGGTATGGTATGTATGGATCTACTGCATGTATGCAAGGAAATATAGTTGGCTATATGGGCAGAAGTAACATCCACATGGGACTACAGATGCTCAGTTCACTAGTATGTGTTCCTTAATATTCACTAGGCCTCATGGCTGGAATATTCACTACATCAGTCAAGGGAGATGTTAAACAGTGGGGTCACATGCTACTTGGACCACTGTCAATCACAGCAGAACATGTGGTGTTGTTCCCCCACAGCCAGCACAGCAGTTTTCACATATAACTGCTTTAACAGTAAATCATCAATGGTATATTATCAGGCCAGGCAATATCAGGGCAGTAACATAGAAATTGATCACACATTGTATGTCCCACGGAATGCAGGAATAACAACATACATATGTATGCTGTTGATTGCATAATGAATGACTCCTCTGTGCCTGGCAGTTTGTGTGGCTCAGTGGACTAAGGAAATTAGCATGGGTGATGGTGTTGATGGTTCCAATCTGGAAGTATCCACATCTTTTTCATGTGAGGTAACATTGTGTTGGTGTGTTCACAGACTATCAGTCTGTGTGTGGTGTAACATTCGGAACCTCTGTCACATATTAATTACATCAGACAGCTGGAGAATGCCATGGATATTTTGAGTGAAGTGCACTACTGCAGAAACAGGGACAGATGTCATTGTCTGTAACATGCAAAATTTCAGACTGTAGCTGTACAGTGTGGCTATAGTCACTTTGTAAGTACTGACAGTCCCACTGGGCATGCCCATGTACCTATTTAAAATGAGGGCAATTCTGCTGCCCCGTCCTCAAAATGACCTGTTATTTATAGATATGTGTCTACATGCACACATAAATGTATACATATCTGTCTGTCACTATCTCTCTGTCACTCTCTCTCTCTCTCACATACATAGCATATGTATCTCTATATTGTCAAATAGATATGTCATGCTGCCAGCCCAGCTATCTGGAATTTTGTAAATAATTCTGTCATTTGTGAATATTGATATGATTTATACAGAACTGTATGTTATGTACTGAGCTAAGATATATCCGCAGTGTACCCTGGCGGAACATAGAAGATTAACCTGCAAAACTTAAGAATAGTTGAGGTTAAGTTACTTTATAGCTGGACCATAAAC